>NC_057794.1:276770086-276833173 GCF_018294505.1 Triticum aestivum
GGGGGGGGGTTCCGGTAACCCCCGGTACTCCAAAACTTATCCAAAATGACCCGAACCATTCCGGTGTCTGAATGTTACCTTCCATTATATGAATCTTTACCTCTCAACCATTTCGAGACTCCTTGTCATGTATGTGGTCTCATCCGGGACTCCGAACAATCTTGGATCATGAAATCACATAACTCATAATACAAATCGTCATCGAACGTTAAGCGTGAGGACCCTACGGGTTCGAGAAATATGTAGACATGAGCGAGACACATCTCCGGTCAATAACCAATAGCAGAACCTGGATGCTCATATTGGCTACTACATATTCTACGAAGATCTTTATCGATCAAAACCGCATAACAACATATGTTGTTCCCTTTGTCATCGATATGTTACTTACCCGAGATTCGATCGTCAGTATCATCATACTAGTTCAATCTCATTACCGGCAAGTCTTTTTACTCGTTTCGTAATGCATCATCCCGTGTCTAACTCATTAGACACATTGCTTGAAAGGCTCATAGTGATGTGCATTACCGAGAGGGCCCAGAGATACCTCTCCGATACATGGAGTGACAAATCCTAATCTCGATCTATGCCAACTCAATAAACACCATCCGAGACACCTGTAGAGCATCTTTATAATCATCCAGTTACATTGTGACGTTTGATAGCACACAAGGTGTTCCTCCGGTATTTGGGAGTTGCATAATCTCATAGTCAGAGGAACATGTATAAGTCATGAAGAAAGCAATAGCAATAAAACGAAACGATCAATACGCTAAGCTAACAGATGGGTCTTGTCCATTACATCATTTTATAATGATGTGATCCTATTCATCAAATGACAACACATGTCTATGGTTAGGAAACATAACCATCTTTGATTACCGAGCTAGTCAAGTAGAGGCATACTAGGGACACTCCGTTTGTCTATGTATTCACACATGTACTAACCAAGTAGAGGTTAATACAATTCTAGCATGAATAATAAACATTTATCATGATATAAGGAAATATAAATAATAACTTTATTATTGCCTCTAGGGCATATTTCCTTCAGTTTCATGGTCCCCTGCTTGCCTAATTCTCACTCAGCATATATAAGTATTCATTGGACTTGCTGTGACGTGCTAGTATGTTGCAATGCAATCATGCTACCTCCCCTATGTCTGGTGCCTTGCTTCCTTCCGATGATGCTATAAAGTATCACATTATTGTTGGTGGTTTTGCAGTACTTGACTATCACACGGCCGACCATCTCTTATGCGGTCAACCATGTGTGCCAATATCTTCATGCTCCTCGGACTTCACGCTGGTCAGCTGTGAAGCGTATACCGCGTTACATCTCTCATAATGTCTCCTATTTTTTGCATCTTTGGTCTACCTCTTCGAGTGCTCCCTTGGCGTTCTTTGATGCAGATTGGGCTGGGAGCCTGGATGACCGACGATCAACGAGGGGCTATGCTATCTTCTTTGGTCGCAACTTGATTGCCTGGAGTGCGCGCAAGCAGGCCACAGTATCTCGGAGTAGCACTGCAACAGAGCACAAGATGGTTGCCAATGCCACAGCTGAGCTTATTTGGGTATAGTCTCTGTTGAGAGAGTTGGGAGTCTCTCAAGAGCAGCCACCGGTTCTTTGGTGTGATAATATTGGTGCGACGTATCATTCATCTAATCCAGTTTTTCATGCTCGTACCAAGCACATCGAGGTTGACTATTATTTTATAAGGGAACGTGTTGCACAGAAACTTCTTCATGTAAAGTTCACGAAGCCACTTCCACAACCACAGTTTGAAGGTTGTTGGCACAATTTTAACTTACATCGTACTTCACGCCACAATTAAGATTGAGCAAGGGTGTTAGATAATAGCCAGCTAATCACACCATAGTGGGCACAATTTATACATAGTTTATACATAGCCAGATAATAGCCAGCTTTGTTGCCATCAGGAAAGCCAGTAAAGCTATAGCCAGCTAATCACACCACAGTGACAGAACAGAAAACTGTGGTGTGACTAACTGGTTGTAGGCACAATTTATACATAGTTTCTATGTATACCCCTGTATCTTGTATTTGTACACCACAGTGTAAGCTTATATATACTCTCTCCATTTCATAATATAGTGCTTCCTTTATCTCCGTGCTTCAATTTTGACCGTAATTTTAACTACCAAGACCGATTGCGGCGGGAGCAAAAGTTATATCAATGAATTCGTATTCGAAAGAAGTTCTTAATTATGTAATTTTTTCTCCCGCTGCAGTAGGTCTCGTTCGTTAAATTTATGGTCAAAGTTTGACCTCGGGAAGCGCGGGCGCTCTATATTTTGGAACGGAGAGAATATGAGATAGTCACACCCATATTGGGTGTCGTGCAGTTTGCCAAACATATCTTTTACATCGGCCACGCCCTGTCCTGCGCAAAGTAGTTTCGTGAGTTTTATATGGGCTCTTCATGCTTCTCAAGCTCTTTCCGCTCAGCCAAGAAACATGCAGACTGGAACACACGGAATGCGTGGGGACTGGGCACAAGGCGTTATTCCACTCTGTCAGATTCGGCCGGCTTCGCGCTACGTTTCTTCGCTAAGAAATCGGGCGCCTTTTCTCGTGGGGCGGCGCGACAAATGGTACAAAGTAGACGAAAGTATGAACTGGGAGCACGGCACATAGTAGATTCGCAACCTGAAAGCTGGTCAGGGCGCATCAGCCTCCTGAACCTGCAAGGCCGCAACATTCTGATCTGGAACAACTCGGAAGAACGTGAAGAAAAGGTACAGTAAAAAGAAGATGCACTTCCAGGTATTCAACCTCCCCGAATCAATCAGAGCAGGAACGGAATTTGTTCTCTTTTTTTACAGCCACATAAGTATATCATATGCATTGCGCATCGACGCACGGGATCGATGCTTTTGTTGCCATCAGGAAAGCCAGTAAAGCTATAGCCAGCTAATCACACCACAGGGACAGAACAGAAAAATAGAAATGGTGGTGGAGAGGAGCCTTTTTTCTTTTCTTTTCTATGCCGAGTCATGATGTAATATTGGATTGATTAACACAACATATGGTGCGACCACAGTCACAGCAGACCGAGCAGAGACGAGCGCTTTGGCGTCGGCATGTGGCTAGCGGCAGACGATGCAGAGGACGACGGCGATGATGAGGATCAGGATGAGGAGCGGCAGGGATATGATGAGCACGAACTCCATCCGCCCCTTGCCTGCAGACAGAATAATCGAAAATTTAATCTTTCATTCTTGGTTTTTTACGTCGAGAAACAGAAAAGTGCTACTCTGAAGTCTCAGCTCTCAAGAGGGGTAGAAAGCAAAGCAATATCAAAATGCTATGCCATTGCCTTTTCAGTCTATCTCTCCCTGAAGGCCTGAACTGCTGTTCAACGGCCGCCTGTGGATCTAATGCTCCAACAGTGGGTCAGACCCTCTAATCGTGCAGAAAGATTCAGACGGGAATGAGTTACTCCCTCCGATCCAAAATAAACATCGTGGTTTTAGTTCAAATTTGAAAGAACTTGTAATTCATATTTCCTGAGCCGCACCAAATCTTGTAAGGATTGCTTGCAACTTGTCAAGCATCCGCCTCGATCTTGGCTTGTTCGAGGCTTGGATGCTCAGCAAAGGCAAAGCCAGCCCCTTAATTATTACCAAAGGTGGGGGGGATGGGGATCTAATTCCCTTGAATGACCACATCAATTAGACAATTATCAGTGAAACGATGGATTCGATTCCTCGTTGGCGTGCCGTCCTTTCGCATGGGTCAAACCTGGCTAAATAAAGCTCTCTACAACAGAAGATTGTAGGTGATGTAGGTGGTGGACTATAGGTTCCTGATCCATTATAATTGGTGAAACTCCCTCGGATTTGACTGAATTAGAACAACTGCTAGTGCTACTCAATCCTAAGCAGCAGCTGGGTGGTCTAATTCGAGCTAAATAATTAGTACTTGTACTCGCTATTCAAAAGCTGCAGAGCAGTACCGACTGGATCACTCTTGGAGCCAGTCAACAGAGGGGTCACCCGTGCGTGAGTCCTGGAGCTCACTGAGGAATAAATCCAAAAACAAAAAACAAGATTTGACAGGGACAAGATGAGAATTAATTGTCTAGCACAGTACCTGCCCAATCGAGCTGCTGATCTTGCTGCTGCTCCTGGCCTCCTTCCTTGATCCGTCGGAGACGAGAGGCTTGGGAGGGAGGCGGAGGGGAGGAGCGGAGCAGTGGAGCTTGGCGGCGATGGGGCAAGTGGTGTTGGTGCCGGTGCGTGGGCTAAAATAATCGCTAATCAGGCAGAGAAGAGTGGAGTGGAGAAGAAAGGAAGAAAGTAGAAGCGGAAAAACGCGTGACGTGTGGCTCGCGAGTGTGAACCGAGGACCCCGGAGCCACGCCCGGGCCCAGGTGTCAGGGAGACGTCTGCGTCCGGTGGACGGTGCGCCACGTGCGTGCGTCTGGTTGGACGGACAACCAGGGGTGAGAGCAAACGAAAGACAGACGCGGCGATCACACTGCTGAAAGAAGCGTGGCCAATATCTGAAGAATTCTTCAGGAGCTTCCTTTTTTTGCGACAAAGTCAAGAGCTTACATTACACGGCAGTATGCACTGTACTGACACCCGCACACACACGAACAGACACATGGATCAATCAATACTCAATAGTACATTTCATGTCGAGAAGCTAGTAGGAGAAAAGGGGATAGCGATCACACCGAGCAAGAGCTGCAGACAAAATACACGATGACAGTATGAGACAGACGCAGCAACAACACTACTACTACGAGGCTACATGATACGCAACATCCGGCGAGGCGAGCTGGCTGGCTGGTTAACGGCAGACGATGCAAAGGATGATGGCGATGATCACCACCAGCGCCACGAGGGGCAGCGAGATTATCAGTACCATCTGCATCTTGCCGGCTGCTGGTGCTCTGACGCGCGACCTGCAAAACGAGGAGGGAAAGAAAACATCTCACTGACGAGTGACGAACATGTAGCCCCGAACTACTGTCAAAGATATAGTATATGAGCTCTGCCTGGTGGGTAAACAACCGTATATATCAGCGTACGTACCTGAAGGCTGAAGCTGTGGCTCCTCCTGCTGCTCTGCTCAAGATATCTCTCCCAGCTGATGGCGAGAAGCTTAAGCACGAGGATGAGGCAGGCAGAGCGAAGCAAACGGAGGGGGTTAAATGGAGGGATTATGGAAGGGAGGGGAGGGGAGGGGCGGGGAAAGCCAAGGAATCAATCCGGGAGAATGGTTTGCGCTGGAAGTATCGTCGGTTAAGTACCCCCCGTCCAAGGAGAATCAAGTAAGGCGACGCGTGCCACCAGCAGCTATTAAGCTTTCCGTCTTTTCATCATTCCCATGTCGGCAGGCATGCTTGTTTCAACCGGAAGCATCCAGGCATGCCCATGCACGCCCGGCGTGATCTACCCGTCCAGTTGCTTTTTCCTTTAACTAGCAAAATAGCCCGCAACAGAAGAAAAAAAAACTGTTGGATTATGGATGGGTATAGATCTATATAAGACATTAATCCCTGATTAATCTTGAGGCTCATGTATGAGATGGCAGGTGATGGGAAGTTTAGTCCCACCTTGCTAGTTGAGGAGAGCAGAGACCTCTTTATAAAGGAAAAACTTTGTTTTTGCTACTCTAGTTTTTGCCAACTTTGATTATGCCACTCTAGAATTTGACATCTCACTTTTACCACTCTTAACTTTTGATAATATATCACTTTTGCCATTCCATGACAAAAATGATAATTTTTCATTTCACTTTTGCAACTCTTAGCTTTTGCCGCGGGTTGCGGGAATGAGCCGAGCCGTGCACGATGTGTCTTTGTTTTCTTCTTACCAGGTCGCACGAAATTGTTCCGTCCTGATGGGGAATGGCACACATGCTTCTGTTCATGGTGTTGGCATGGTAGATCTGAAGTCTACTTCGAGAAAGATCATGCAACAGATGAACGTGCAACATGTCCCCGCCATAAAGAAGAATCTCATTAGTGGCTTCCTTCTATGTAAAAAAGGGTTTAAGTTAGTATTTGAGTCTAACAAAGTAGTCGTATCTCGGTATGGACTATTTGTTGGAAAAGTATATGATTGTGGTGGTTTGTTTCGCCTTTCCCGAGAGGATTTCTGCAATAAAATCGTGAACCAAATTCATTCTGATGTGAACGAATCTAAGATTTGGCATTCACGTCTTTGTCACATAAATTTTGGTTGTATGACGCGGCTAGCTAAGATGGACTTAATTCCGAGTTTCATTTTAGCCAAAGGCTCTAAGTGCCATGCGTGTGTGCAAGCTAAGCAACCTCATAAGCCTCACAAGCTTGCGAAGGAGAGACACCTAGCACAATTAGAGCTCATACATTCAGATCTCTGTGAGATGAATGGTGTGTTGACTAAAGGTGAAAAGAAATACTTCATGACTCTGATTGATGATTCCACTAGATTCTGCTATGTGTATTTGTTAAATACTAAGGATGAGGCTCTACACTACTTTAAAGTCTATAAGGCTGAAGTTGAGAACCAACTTGAGACGAAAATAAAATGAGTCCGGTCTGATCATGGTGGAGAGTACTTTTCTAAAGAGTTTGATTTATTCTGTGCGGAACATGGTATTATTCATGAGAGGACACCTCCCTACTCACCCCAATCATACGGGATTGCTGAACGGAAAAACCATACTCTAACTGATTTGGTTAACGCCATGTTAGATACAACGGGTTTATCCAAGGCATGGTGGGGGGAGGCTGTATTAACATCGTGTCATGTCCTGAATAAAGTTCCCACAAAGGATAATGAGACTACTCCTTATGAGCAATGGGAAAAGAAAAGAACTACACTCTCTTACTTGCGAACTTGGGGTTGTTTGGCGAAAGTCAACGTGCTGATAACAAAAAAGCGCAAGTTGAGACCAAAGACCGTGGACTGCGTTTTTCTTGGCTATGCCAAGCATAGCGTTGGCTATAGATTTCTAGTAGTGAAATCTGATGTACACGACTTGAAGGTCGATACGATCATGGGGTCTAGGGATGCTACATGCTTTGAGGATATTTTCCCCATGAGAGATATGCAAAGCACTTCTAGACTGGAATCTGCTGAGACTCCTGAACCTGCCATTCCAATGAAATACTATGAACATAAAAGTGATGAGAGTTCCATGGCGGATGACGAGGAAGCTTCTGTTAGGAGCAAGAGATAGAGGATTGCAAAGTCCTTTGGTGATGATTTCCTCGTGTACCTCGTGGATGATGACACTCCGAGTTCCATTTCAGAAGCCAATGCATCCTCGGATGCTGACTAATGGAAGGATGCGGTCCATAGCGAGATGGATTCCATCTTGGCTAATGGGACATGGGAAATCACTGATCGTCCTTGTGGTTGTAAACCATTGGGATGTAAGTGGGTGTTCAAGAAGAAGCTTAGGCCTGATGGTACTGTTGAAAAGTACAAGGCGAGGCTTGTGGCCAAGGGTTATACCCAGAAAAAAGAAGAAGATTTCTTCATCACTTATTCACTTGTGGCTAGAATGACAACCATTCGAGTGTTACTCGCTTTGGCTGGCTCGCATGGTCTTCTCGTCCATCAGATGGACGTTAAGACGGCTTTCCTTAGCGGAGAGCTAGACGAGGAAATTTACATGCAACAGCCAGATGGATTTATAGTAAATGGTCAGGAAAGAAAGGTGTGCAAGCTAGTGAAATATTTGTATGGCCTGAAACAAGTGCCTAAGCAATGGCATGAGAAGTTCAACACTACTCTGACATCTGCTGGCTTTGTTGTGAATGAAGCTGGCAAATGTGTATACTATCGCTATGGTGGGCACGAAGGAGTTATACTATGTCTATATGTCGATGACATACTAATATTTGGGACCCACCTCAAAGTCATTCAGGAGGTCAAGGCCTTTCTATCTCATAACTTTGAGATGAAAGACCTAGGTGTGGCTGATGTTATCTTGAATATCAAGCTACTGAGAAATTCTGAGGGTGAAATTACGCTTTTGCAATCCCACTATGTTGACAAGATTTTGAGCCGGTTTGGATATTCAGACTGCAAACCTTCTGCAACACCATATTATTCTAGTGTGCGGATTCGAAATTTCGAAGGCATGGCCGTAGATCAATTGAGATACTCTCAAGTGGTTGGTTCACTGATGTACCTAGCATGTGCTGCTCGTCCTGACATCTTATTTGCTGTGTGCAAACTAAGACGGTTTGTTTCCAGTCCGGGAGATGTGCATTGGCATGCTGTTGAGCGAGTGATGCGTTACTTGCAAGGTACTACGAACTATGGAATTCACTATTCTGGGTACCCGACGGTACTTGAGGGGTATAGTGATTCGAATTGGATATCTGATGCTGATGACATGAAATCCACAAGTGGACATGGCTTCACACTTGGTGGTGGTGCCGTTTCCTGAAAGTCTTACAAGCAGACGATCTTAACCAGCTCGACTATGGAAGCAGAACTCACAGCATTAGACACATCATGCGTCGAAGCAGAATGGCTTCGAGAGCTTTTGATGGATTTGCCGGTGGTTGACAAACCAATGCCGACTGTCCTTATGAACTGTGACAATCAAACGATGATTGCCAAGGCTAAGACTTCAAAGGACAACATGAAATCCACAAAGCACATAAGAAGAAGATTGAAATCTGTCAGAAAATCAAGAAACTCTGGGGTAATAGCGTTGGATTATATCCAGATGGCTAAGAATCTGGAAGACCCTTTTACGAAAGGGCTATCGCAGATTGTTATAGAAAATGCATCGAGGGAGATGGGTATGAGACCCACGTAAGTTGCCATGGGGGTAACACAACCTATGCGATCGGAGATCCCATGAATTATGACCTGGGAAAAAAAATCCAGCGGTCAACTGAGGAGAGTATCCTTAATAAACCCACTCTGTTGGAGATGCAATAATACTCTCAATTCTGTAAGGCAGGCTGACTTTTATCTTAATGTGTTCCAAATCTTATGTAAGCAAGATGCTAACCTACAGAGCATTCTTTTGAAGAACACACCTATGTGAGCCCGATTGTTGGTCACGGTCTATGAGATTGGGTAATCTCTAGTAAGCTGATGAGAAGGTATGGAGTATGACTAATAAGCTCCACCTGTGGGGTTTAGCCTTCGGCAGCCACGTATCAGCTGACAATAGGCGAAACTTCTGCACGCCAAACTGACAATTCAAGGCATAGTTCATTGTTCAGTTGTGAAGAAGTCGAATGCTGTTGCCCTAGGTGGAAGTTCAACTTAACAGTCCCCACTGAAAATTCTGGTATATCAAACATTGTTTGGAATAGTTGACAAACTTATGTGCCTCGAGATCTGGTGGGGGATTGTTGGATTATGGATGGGCTTAGGCCCATATAAGACACTAATCCCTGGTTAATCTTGAGGCCCATGTATGAGATGGCAGGTGGTGGGAAGTTTAGTCCTGTAAGTGCATCTAGTGCCACCCCTAGTTGGTTTTGGAGTATTGACGACAAACCTAGTTGAGGGACTAATGTGTTTGTGAGAATTGCAGGATAACACAGGTAGAAGTCCCTCATTGATTCGGTTTTACTACCAGAGATGACCCCTAAAAATGTATGAAGACATTGAAGTCAAAGGTGGTATATGAAGATATTCACATATAAGACACTATATGAAGCCTATGGAGCTCGAAGACTTAGATCTTTCGTAGTTCTTTTTCTTTTGTGTTGAGTCATAGGAACCACCGTACTGTTAAGTGGGGTCCAAGAGAACCAGTCAGAATGACTGAAGTGATGCCTAAACCAAAAACCTATGTCTTCGAGTGAAGACTATGAGAGCGAATCTTGTCCAGAGTCGGACACGTCAGCTTTGCTTATAGCCCAAGTAAAGTTGCCTTGTGAGTTTGAAATCTGACCGTTGGAACACGTGTCAGTTCCTTAGTGACCCAGGGTCATTTCGGACAAATCAGGTCGGGTTGCCAAGTGGCTATAAATAGCCCACCCCCTACAACCATAAACGGTTGGCTGCTCAGATTGAAAGTACAGCTTTTGTCGTTTGAGAGCAACCCACCTCGAAGCCTTTGAGAGAGAATTCCTTGCGAGGATAAAGCCCTAACCACCAGAGCCAGAGAGAATTGGGCATCACTTAAGTCTTCTTGTCTGTGTGATCTGAAGACTTATTACACTTGAGGACTGTGCATCCTCCAGCCGGTTAGGCGTCACGTTCTGAGCATCCAAGAGACATTGTGGATTGCCGGTGAACGAAGTCTGTGAAGGTTTGGGAGTCTACCTTGAAGACTTACCAGAGTGATTGGGCGAGGTCTATGTGACCTTAGTTCAAGGAGAATACGGTGAGGACTGGGTGTCCTGAGCTGCGTGTTCAGGACTGGGTGTCCGCGACTGTGTGTCCTAAGGTTTAAATACCTAGCCACTCCAACCAGACGTACAGTTGTCACAGCAACTGGAACTGGTCCAACAAATCATTGTCTTCAACGAGTCACTGGTTTCATCTTCACTTCACTTTACTTACTGTTACTCCTTGTGAAGTCATTGTATGTTTGCACTATCATTTGTCTTCACTGAGTGACTGCGTGTTCTGTTTGGCTTCACAATAACTTCCTACCTGATCCTTACTACCTAGCTCCTATTAGTCTTTGTGCGTTCACTTCATTGAATACTTGACTATGGTTTGCCTAGTGTAGTCTACCTTCTGCTGCATGGTAATAGGTTTAATTTTATCGTTTGTCTTCAAAACTTCTATGTTCTGAAGACTTTCATAAAAATCGCCTATTCACCCCCCTCTAGTCGATATAACGCACTTTCAATTGGTATCAGAGCAAGGTGCTCCCTTGTTCTGTGTGATTCGGTTTAATCACCTGGAGTTTTAGCTATGTCGACTGCAGGGATAATTAAAATCTCCGCTGCGTGCCCCGTCTTCGATGGAACTGAATATCCCTACTGGAAGAATAAGATGCGCATGCATCTTGAAGCCATTGGCGTCGACCTATGGTATATCGTCGAGAACGGCGTTCCCAAGGCTGGAGAAGGTGTCACTGCTGCTGATGTCAAGAAATTCGTTCAACTGGACTCTACTGCCAAGAATATCATCTGTGGTCATCTGACGAAAGGACAGTATGGCCGTGTGAGTGCTTTGAAGACATCTAAGCTGGTCTGGGACTAGTTCTCCAAGGTCAATGAAGGCATCTCAACCCAGAGAGATCAGAGAATCAGTGTCCTTCACAACCTCTTCAACCGCTTCAAGCGAAATGACAATGAGAATGTCCAGCACACATTTGACCGACTCACTGACATCACAAATGAGCTTCAAGCCCTCGGCGCCACTGAGATTACCAAACACGAAGTCGTCAAGACGCTGCTGAGATCACTTGATAGTTCGTTTGACATCCTGGCCCTGATGATTCAAGAACGTCCTGATTTCAAGACACTCGATCCGTCTGACATACTTGAGAGGCTCAACACACATGAGTTTTAGCTTTCGGAGAAAAGAGATATCTATGGTCCAAACTATGGGCGAACTCGTGCCTTGAAGGCAAAAGCTGTCTCCCCATCTGAAGAAGAATCTGACAGCAGTTCTGATGATCCTGAAGACATTGGAAGGGAACTTGCTATGCTTGTCAAGAAGTTCCAAAAATTCACCAAGAAGAAAGGCTTCAGAAAGTCTTCCCGATCAAGTTCAAGGAATAATGAAGCTCCTGCTCATGACTACAAGAAGAAAACATGTCACAAGTGCAAGAAACTTGGCCACTTCATCTCTGAGTGTCCACAGTGGGACAATGAGAACAACAAGAAGAAGAAGAGCAAGGAATATGACTCTGACGACAAGAAGAAGAAGAAATACTTAAAGTCTTCTTCCAAGTCTTCCTCAAAGTCTTCATCACCCAAGAAGAGCTCATCTGGCAAGGCACGTGCGTTTGTTGGCAAGGAAATGGATTCAGAGGAGGAGTATGCTTCTAAGGAGGCGGAGGTGGAGTCTGAGGAGGAATCCGACTCAGGCGTCACAAGTCTGGCTACATCATACGTTGCCAAGTCCATCTTCAACACTGAAGACAATGACTTCATCACCGACACCGATGCAAATGACAAGGACTACTCCGCTTCTACCTACTGCTTCATGGCACGCGGTGCCAAGATAAACACACGCACTACTCACTATCAAACATCTAGCGACGATGACTCTGATTGTGGTTCAAAACCTAGCTACAAAACAAATTGCAACTGAACAACAGAAAGCTATGGAACATATTCAAAAACTGTTAGATAGAAGCGATGATCTGTTAGGTGCTGAAATGACTCGATCTGAATCCTTAATTGAAGACATAAAAAATCTTCACGTTAAGTATCAGGAACTTGAAAGTCGTCATGAAACTCTCTCAACAACTCATGAAAAGCTTTCCTATGATTATCTTCAAAGGAAGCAAGATCTTGAGAAATTGAGAGCGATTCATGAAGATCTTCAAACGGAAAACGAGTCACTTCGCGCCAAACAGATCAGTCCCGCTCAGGAAGGATTTGAACCACCATGTCTTAAATGCATTGAGCGTGATAATGCTGCTTCTGTTGCTGAATGTTCTACTACTACTGCTGTTGCAATATCTTCAACTGTTGATGTGGTAACTAACCCCTCTCTGAGGATACCACCGCTATTGCTGATGAGAATGCTAGGTTGAAGACATTGCTTGAAACAGGGATGTACAAAAGTCTTAAAGGGCATCATACGCTATGTGATGTCCTGAAAAAGCAGATTCTGAACCGAAACCCTAGGAAAGTGGGTGTAGGGTTCGTAAGGAAAATGAATGCAGATGGCTCTTACTGGAAACCTGAGCAGTACCCCAAAACCATGTGGGTTGCTGCAAAGGAACCTTCAGCAGATCCATCCAATCTATCTGGCTTCACTTGTGCTAACCCCATTATCATTGATGAATCCTTTGATGCAAACTATATATTGTTTAAGAATCAGAATGATGAAGTGTTTGCCAGGTACATTCGTACTAACTGCAGGAATGGACCTCCTATGAAGAAGATCTGGGTTCCGAAAAGGTGTCTGGAGAGTCTTCCTATGAATGTCATCATGACACCTCACGTGAAGAAGACAAACCTCAGACCAAAGGCTTCATACGGTCCAAAGGCTTCATACAGACAGAGGACTCACCTGAGTCGCACTAACGCAAATGTTTTGCAGGGAAACCATACTCAGGCATATGAATATGAGAGCGGTTCATCAAACCGCCATGTTCATAAGACCAAGAACTATTTTGCTTATTCTTATGAGTACTATTGTCCGCCTGCAAGACTGTTTGCTAAGGCTTCAAAGCCAAATTCTCAGATGTTGCACTTAGACTTATTGCTTCTAAGCCGCCCTTGATGTGGGTGGCTAAGAAAGCTTAACTCTCTTTTGCAGGGAAAGGTCTCCAGCAGAAAACCAAAATCGTCTGACGCTATTGCTGGGGACCTTAAACATCTTGTAGGGCGCAAGATCAAATGCCCAAATGGTCTTACTATGTACTTCGTACCTGAATCGCTTGCTACTCTCCCTATTAGTCCTAACCTAGATCTAAGCTTTCATAACCCACTGGTTCATCAAATGTTTTTGCTTCATAATGCTCTTGGTGAAGCCTATCCCCTAACTGCACTGTAGGGTATGACACCAGCGTCTTCAGAATGGATTATTGATAGTGGGTGTACAAATCACATGACTGGCAAAAGAAGTCTTCTTATGGACTCAACCTTACGTCCATCCGACAAGAGCCACATCACATTTGCTGACACTGGTAAAAGTAAGGTATTGGGTCTAGGTAGAGTTGCAATCTCAAGGGATCAACGCATGGATAAAGTCATGCTTGTTGAATCCCTTGGCTTCAACTTAATGTCTGTCTCAATGCTTTGCGATTTGAACATGATCGTAATGTTTGAAAAATATCGTTGCCTTGTACTAATGGAATCTGACAAGTCTCTAGTGTTTGAAGGGTATCGAAAAGATGATTTGTACGTGGTAGATTTCTCAGCAGGGCCACAGCTTGCAGTATGTCTTCTAGCAAAGGCTTCAGAATGCTGGCTCTGGCATCGGAGGCTTGGACATGCTGGCATGAGGAACCTCCACACCCTTGCGAAGAAGAAGCATGTCATAGGAATCGAGGGCGTCAAGTTCAAGAAAGACCACTTATGCGGTGCCTGTGAAGCAGGGAAGATGACAAGGGCCAAACATCCCTCGAAGACAATCATGACCACTACTCGACCCTTCGAACTTCTTCACATGGATCTTTTCGGTCCCACTCATTACTCAACTCTAACTACTACCGCTTGCCTCTATGGCTTCGTTATTGTTGATGATTATTCTAGATATACTTGGGTGCACATAATCCTTTACAAGACTGAAGTGCAGGATGTCTTCAGACGCTTCGCCAATCGAGCTATGAACAATTTTGGCGCCAAGATAAAGCACATCAGAAGTGACAATGGCACTGAATTCAAGAACACTGGCCTTGATACATATCTTGATACCTTGGGCATCACACATGAATTCTCAGCCCCGTACACGCCACAGCAGAATGGCGTCGTCGAACGCAAGAACAGAACACTAATTGAGATGGCCAGAACGATGCTAGATGAATACAAGACCCCAAGAAAATTCTGGCCCGAAGCCATTGATACTGCATGCCATACAATCAATCGTGTTTATCTTCACAAGCTACTGAACAAGACATCTTATGAACTCCTTACTGGCAAGAAGCCAAATGTCAGTTACTTCAGAGTATTTGGCGCAAGGTGCTGGATCAAGGACCCACATCACACCTCAAAATTTGCACCAAAAGCACATGAGGGTTTTATGCTTGGATATGGAAAGGATTCGCACTCCTACAGAGTCTTCAATCTCTTTCATTACAAAGTGGTTGAAATAGTGGATGTGCGGTTCGATGAGACCAACGGTTCACAAAGAGAGCAGCTGTCAAATGTGCTAGATGAAGTTCCATCCAGTGAATCAATCAAGCTAATGGGAACTGGAGAAATTATACCTCCTGAAGCTCATCCTGAAGAAGAACTTATCATTTCAGCACCTGATCAACATGAAGACAATGCTCAGCCTGAAGACATTCCTTCCAACAACAACAACAACATTCCTTCCAACAACAACAATGAACAGCAAGAGTAAAGTGGCACTTGCTTCAGATGAATGCCATAGTCCTTGAGTGTTTGCTTCATCCACAGAAGCTGAGCGCAGCAAGATCCAGCAGCAATGTATTCAGATTCAGCAGTGGAGAGAGATACACAGTTCTGCTTCTTTGAAGACCAACATACAAGTGATCGTCCCAGAAAGTGACATGTGCCTGATGTAGACTTGCGATCAACTTTGTCACCAACATAATCAGCATCCGAGAATCCAACTAGATCAAACTCCGAGCCCTTTGGATACCATAATCCTAGAGTTGGGGTGTGAGCCAAATATCGAAGAATTCGCTTCACAGCTAAGTGATGCGACTCCTTTGGTGCCGCTTGAAATCGAGCACACATGCAAACACTAAGCATAATATCTGGCCTAGATGCACATAGATAAAGTAAAGAACCAATCATGGAGAGGTATACCTTTTGATCGAACTCTTTACCATTGTCGTCAGGACCCAGATGATGTTTGGCTGGCATTGGTGTTGTGAAGCCTTTGCAGTCTTGCATACCAAACTTCTTCAGGCAATCTTTGAGATACTTCTCTTGAGATATGAAGATGCCATTGCGTTGTTGTCGTATTTGAAGACCGAGGAAGAACTTCAACTCCCCCATCATGGACATCTGATATTGCTCTTGCATCATATATCCAAACTCTTCACTGTACTTCTTATTGGTGCAGCCGAAGATAATGTCATCCACATATATTTGGCACACAAACAGTTCACCATCATATGTCTTCATGAAAAGAGTGGGATCCAGGGAACCAGGTATGAAGCCTTTGCTCTTCAGGAAGTATTTGAGTGTGTTATACCAGGCCCGAGGGGCTTGTTTGAGGCCATACAGTGCCTTGTTGAGCTTGTATACCATGTCAGGATGTTTTGGATTTTCAAAGCCAGGCGGTTGTGCAACATACACTTCTTCTTCAATCTTGCCATTGAGAAAGGCACTCTTCACATCCATTTGATATAGAAGTATGTTATGATGATTTGCATAGGCCAGCAGTATGCGTATGGCTTCAAGTCTAGCTACAGGAGCAAATGTTTCATCGAAGTCAATGCCTTCCACTTGAGTATATCCTTGAGCAACGAGACGAGCTTTGTTTCTGACAACTTGACCATGCTCATCTTGCTTGTTGCGGTATATCCATTTGGTGCCTATTATATTGTGCTTCCGTGGATCAGGACGCTTAACCAGTTCCCATACATTATTCAGCTCAAACTGTTGAAGCTCTTCTTGCATAGCTTGAATCCATTCAGGTTCCATGAAGGCTTCTTCAACTTTCTTGGGTTCTTCTATTGAGACGAATGCGAAGTGCCTACAGAAATTTGCTAGCTGAGCTGCCCTTGAATGAGTGAGTGGACCAGGTGCATTGATGCTATCAATTATTCTTTCAATCTGCACTTCATTGGCAACGCGAGGATGTACAGGGCGAAGACTTTGATCTGGTTGGATTCTCGGATGCTGATTATGCTGGTGACAAAGTTGATCGCAAGTCTACATCAGGCACATGTCACTTTCTGGGACGATCACTTGTATGTTGGTCTTCAAAGAAGCAGAACTGTGTATCTCTCTCCACCGCTAAATCTGAATACATTGCTGCTGGATCTTGCTGCGCTCAGCTTCTATGGATGAAGCAAACACTCAAGGACTATGGCATTCATCTGAAGCAAGTGCCACTTTACTGCGACAACAAAAGCGCCATCAAGATTGCCAACAACCCAGTTCAGCACTCGAAGACAAAGCACATTGAAATTCGTCATCACTTTCTCAGAGATCATGTTGTGAAGGAAGACATTGATATCATACACGTCAACACTGAAGAGCAATTGGCAGATATCTTCACCAAGCCCTTGGATGAGAAGAGGTTTTGCAAGTTACGGTGTGAGCTAAATATCCTGGAATCCTCAAATGTCCTGTGATCAGGCACACATCCTAACCCTTATGCATATTGATGACTTAGATGTGCAACACACAAAGTAAAGTATATCTTCAATCAATGAAGACATACATTCTAAGTGTGAATACATTAATGTGGAATTTGACTTCGGAGTGCCACGATAATTGTGCGCCGTGTCTGGGTCTAATAATTCCTATACGGTGGGTAACGCCACCACCAAACATTCTATCTTGAAGTGTTTCACTCATGGCGTTACCTTGCAATGTCTTCACATTTGGTTTGGCTTCGATCTCAACATATATTCATGATTATCTTCACTATGTTGATTATATATATATATATATATATATATATATATATATATATATATATATATATATACTAGTGTTCTGTCCTCTACAACATTCACTTATAGCTATGTCTTCGTGTTGATTCTTTTGAACTAAGTGAATGTGATCGGACCCTAACCTCTCTATGCTTTCTATCTCAAACTCTATCTCCCCAAGTCATATGCATTCTATTGAAACTGTCGAATGTCTTCTCTGCGTCCTTGTCAGCAAAAGATACAGAGACAACCATTAAGTCCGTTTTCAATGCTCATTCCTCCACATGAAATCCGGAGAAGTAGGAACGACCACCTGACAATCCAGGCGTGCGTGGGACGTGGAACAAACCCCAAAATTCCGCATAATGGCCACGTGTTCTTCAGATGCGAATCGCCAGGGGCACCTGTGTAATAGCACAGTGCCGCCCCTGTACCTATAAATACACACTCACAGCGGTTATTATCTCTTCTTCCATCCTCGCACGAACCCTAGCGCCACCGCTAGCCCTCGACGACGCCGGCGACGAAGTGCTTCGCTGCCGCAACCTCTCCGACGCCGTCTTCACGCCGACCACGGACATCGTCCTCTCCGCCGTCGCCGTAGGTGTCCTTCATTGCCAAGTTAGGGCACGGAAGATCGAACTGCTCGGCCTCATCTTACACTCCGTCTAGCACTTCTTAGTGTGGTAAATAAAACTTCCTCTTTTTTACAGCACCATTGATCCTATGGATTTGTCACTTTCTACCACAAGTAGTTTCTGTTCACACAAGCTAGATCTCTCTCATACTGCATCTCATAACATGCCTAGTATATTCACTTGTGCTTCACAAAGTAGTTAGATTCCTCACTTGTACTGATCTGTGGATTCGTACAAATCTGGAACCAACTTCTTATCTGTGAGTGAATGTCTTCGCATGATGAGGTCAATGTCTTCTAAACTGATTTATCTTCAAAATCTTCTGAGAATGCATATGACCTCTTCCCCTTCCCTCGCACCTTAATGCTGTCACAGGTACATGTCCGTGGGAGAATCCTTTGGTTCTCATAGTCCGCATTCATTTGCAGAATTCTTACAGCATCATATAAATTCTCCCGAAGCCAGTTCCTGTTGGTCTAGCAAACGAAAACCTTTGAAGCCTTTGAATGTCTTGAAGCCTTTCAGGTTAAAGTTTATGGCTTCAGAGAAAGCAGCAAGGAAGGGTGGCAGAAAGTGTCATGGTGAGACCTCCAGAGATCTGCCAGATGAACTCTCAGAAATGTACAAGACAGATCCTGAAGAGGATTACAGTCAGCGCAAGACCCAAATCCAATGCATTCGAAGATATTGGGCAGAACAATGGTTCAAATACAGATTTGTGACCCAGGAGTATGCTGAGAAAAATGCCATCAAGAGACCGTGGGGAGACATCCTATTCAAGAATCTTCTACCCAGGTCCAGAGATGAAGCCATTGCTCAAGGCTTCTATCCATGCATGGTCCATGGACCACAGCCTGCTGATGCACACTCGTCGTCACTGCTATGGTGTCATGACGACAATCTGTTCAAGCGCAACTTCCAGTTTGCTCAGAATTCAGCGAAGCAGAACAAGAAGACTTTTGGGTTAGACTTCAACCCTGGTCCCTCATCTCCAAGGGCAGATGGCACACGACATGCAGAACCCAATGTCATCGGTCCTTTCGCCAACCTTGAAGACCTCATCACCTACATCTTGGTTCAAGGGACTGCAGTGAATGAGCCTGCAGCTGACACTGAGTCTGATGACGCGCCTGCAGTGCCGAAGCCAAAGCAGTTGAAGAAGCCAAAACCTTCAAAGCCGGCCCCTTCACCAAAAATCTCAAGGGCGAAGCCATTGGCAACTGCACCTCCTGAAGACAGTGTGCAGTCTGAAGACTTATCACACGTCTCCAAGCCCCAGAAGGCCAAGATGCCTCTGTCTCACACTGGCAAAGAGCTAACAGCTGCTGGCATTCTGCGCAATGACGACATTGATCTGTCAAGTGATGAAGATCTTGCAGATGACGCTCTTGAGCAACTCATCAAGAGCAAAGAAGAAGCAGAAATCTTCAATGATCTGCCTCTCTTTGATGTCACCATCATCCACAACTTCATTGACGAGTGGTTTGACACGCCAAACATCAGCTTTGAAGATCTGCAGCTACCCATTGGCCTTAGTGTCGCCTTCCAAGGCGCCATTGCTTCAGAACTTGCTATTGCCCAGCGCATTGTTGAACTGAAGCAGAAGATTGACTATGAAAAGGCTCAGTTCAAGAAGCATATGGTCAAGCTCAGCGTGCAAGAAGTGAAGAACTTCAAGACAATGATGCACGAGCTCAAGGAAGCCTTTGTGAAGAAGCATGCAGAAGCTCAGGGTTCGCGTGAGCGCATGAAGACTCTGGCTGACAGATGTGTGCAAGGCTATAATGAGGCTGAGAAGCGCAAGGCACTTGGGCGTCCTGGCATCGACCCCAGGATGGCCGCAAAGAAGAAGAAGAAGCCTACTACGGCTGAACCTGATGCACCAAGGCAAGAAGCAGTTCCGATTGTCTTCCCAACTAGACTGACTGGCTCGAAGCCAAAAAGCCGATCAACAGCTTCAGAGCTTAAGAAGACAAGGACTGCTGAGGCTGAAGCCAGGAAGAGGAAACACTCTGAAGCCTCTCCTACCGCCCCCTCCAAGAAGAAGAGGAAGACCAAGAAAGCTCTGGCTGCTTCCATAGAGCCCTTGATAGTTGAACCCATTTCTATGGTCTATCCTGAAGCTGAACGACAACTGCCAATTCATGAGCCTGCTTCCACAGAGGCTCATGAAGCTGAAGACATTCCAGCAGCTGATCCCATCGCTGCTGAAGACATTGGTCAACATGACAATATAGAAGATGGTGCAGTCCTTCCTCAGCATGAAAACAGTGAACTCATCGGCATTGGTCGTCCACTGACACCAATTGCACAGGATGCTTCATGGGCGGATCACCCACAAGAGGAAGAAGACTATGAGGCCCAGCCCACTCCAACTCCACAGGCGTCGTCTGCGCTCCACAGGCTTTGCAAAGGTCCAAGGCCTCAAGTCTCTGCTGAAGACATTCCGGCTGCATCAGCCGCAGAAGAAGGAGTCCCACAAGATCCCACTCCCCTGTCCCACCAAGAAGCAGTTCTCCAGGAGAATGTGCTTGTGACCGACCCTCCAGCTAGTCAAGTGGAGGATGAAAATCGTGAGGCTGCCACAACCACCAATGAAGCTAATGTGGAGCCCTCCCCAGCAAAAGTTTCAGAAGACAGCGAAGCCACTGATCCAGCCACTTCTGTTCCTGAGTCTGCTGCCGGTCCCCAATTCGACTATCATGTTGAGCACATGCCTCAGGTCCAGAAGCCAATCCCAAGACTGCCAAGGTTTCCAGGTCCTACATCAGCACCTGGCTCCTTCAACATCAATGGCTTCAGGGCAGACAACACATTCTTCAATAGCTCCAGGAACCCCTACTCAAGGGAAAGGATATCATCTGATCGGTTCTGGAGCTATCCTCAGCGAAGCTATTACTCTTGCATTCTGTACAACCAAGGTCGCATCTTCCCACACAAGCGCCTTGACGTTGAAGCTATAGCTGGTCTGCCCTGTCTGGAAGAAGCTTTAGATTTCTTCAAGGAAGTTGGACTGCTGCCGTTCATTACTGACGAAGAGCATTGGAATGAAGAGCTGCTGCTTCAATTCTATGCCACACTTCACATCAGAGGGTACAACAGAGATCCGAAGACTTGGGTCCTAGAGTGGATGACTGGCAACGTTCATCACGAAGCCAATGCATTTGACATCATTGAGCTCACTGGCTTGCCCACTCCTGGCGATCTCTTCGAGCAATGCTGTCAGCTGCATACTGAAGCTATTGAGAGCATCTTTCAGCGGCCAGAACCTGATATGAGTCAGATGCTCAGCATGATGAAGCCATTGCCCCAAGATGCCGCTTATCCCACAGAGTTCTTCGTTGAAGACCTTGAGTATCTGCCAAGAACCATCTATCACATCATCAGGCGAACTCTCTGGCCTATCAAAGGGCACTCTCCAAATGCCAAGCTTCAAGGTGAAATGAAGACTTTGGTCTTCTATATACTTCATGGCAAATGCTTCAATGCACATGACTTCTTCATACGCCAACTTGCTGCATCAGGCATTGATCTGTTTGGTTTGAAGTTCTACGCCCCTTGGGTCATGCGGCTGATCAAGCTACACTCCGCCATCTCGTATCAGCCCTCAGCCCGCAACCATCGGATCTTCTTGCCTGACGTGGACATGTCTACTGAAGCCATCTATTCTGAGCCTGCCAAGCAACCTCTAAGTCTTCAGAATGCAGAACATCAGAGTTTTACTCAGAACGTTGAAGGCGTTGAAGCAGTTTCTCGCGTGTATCCTTTGGCTGGCACTACACGTGCACCACACTCTGCTTCCACTGAAGCCACTGACAGTGCCACTGCTCCAAGACCCAAGAAGTGCAATCGTGTTCTCAACGACCGAGAGCTTCTTGTGGCCCTACATCAGAAACAGGATAGGCATCATGACTGGCTGAAGCGTCAGATGAAAAGCCTCTTGGTGGATGTTAATCGCACTCGAAATCTTGCCACCAAGAATGCTTTCGTTGCCCATGAAACCTGTCGCCGCACATGAAAAGGGCTCACGATGATGTGTTCTGAAGCTGATCTTCAAGAGGATGGCTTCACTGAGAGATTCAAGTTTGACTGCACACCTCCTCGAAGGGCTGTGCTGCTAGGAACTCCATCCCTTGAAGACTCTGAGTTCTCTTTCTCTGGTGCCACAGTGACTGCCAGAATTATTGAGGAAGAAGACGATGCTACTTCACCGCCACCTCCTTCAGCACCTCCAAGCTCTTCTGCACCGCCAAACAACACCAACAACCCTGCTACTTCACCTACTTCCCATGAGGAGTAGAGGCTCTATGTCTTCAAACCTTTTTGGTCATTACTGACAAAAGGGGGAGAAGCATATGAGATTGATAGTCTTCAAGCGGGTCCATATGGGCGGGTGCTTTATATTTTGCTTCATGCTTACAACTCTCGTTTTTGCTACATTTGGTTCTTATGAGTTGTAACACTTAAACTAGATGGTCGTCTGCTACTTATTTGCCACCTTGTTTTGCGAAGATAAATTCCGCATGTGCGACGATAAATTCCGCACTTAGCTCATTATGCAGACGTCCATTTTCCATTATGCATGTCATTATCTTCATATACTTTCACATGCATAGTGGATTGTCATCATAAGTTGAAGTGGATCTCCACAAGTACAACCTGCCATGTGCATTTGCATTCCAGAAAGCAAATTAACTTATATGCACATCTTCAGGGGGAGCCCTTGCAACTTATGAAGACAATTCCTTATCCTTTACAATTTCACAGATTATATTCCGCATTGAAAACTTCAACTAGTTTGTCATCAATCACCAAAAAGGGGGAGATTGTAAGTGCATCTAGTGCCACCCCTAGTTGGTTTTGGAGTATTGACGACAAACCTAGTTGAGGGACTAATGTGTTTGTGAGAATTGCAGGATAACACAGGTAGAAGTCCCTCATTGATTCGGTTTTACTACCAGAGATGATCCCTAAAAATGTATGAAGACATTGAAGTCAAAGGTGGTATATGAAGATATTCACATATAAGACACTATATGAAGCCTATGGAGCTCGAAGACTTAGATCTTTCGTAGTTCTTTTTCTTTTGTGTTGAGTCATAGGAACCACCATACTGTTAAGTGGGGTCCAAGAGAACCAGTCAGAATGACTGAAGTGATGCCTAAACCAAAAACCTATGTCTTCGAGTGAAGACTATGAGAGCGAATCTTGTCCAGAGTTGGACAAGTCAGCTTTGCTTGTAGCCCAAGTAAAGTTGCCGTGTGAGTTTGAAATCTGACCGTTGGAACACGTGTCAGTTCCTTAGTGACCTAGGGTCATTTCGGACAAATCAGGTCGGGTTGCCAAGTGGCTATAAATAGCCCACCCCCTACAACCATAAACGGTTGGCTGCTCAGATTGAAAGTATGGCTTTTGTCGTTTGAGAGCAACCTACCTCGAAGCCTTTGAGAGAGAATTCCTTGCGAGGATAAAGCCCTAACCACCAGAGCCAGAGAAAATTGGGCATCACTTAAGTCTTCTTGTCTGTGTGATCTGAAGACTTATTACATTTGAGGACTGTGCATCCTCCAGCCGGTTAGGCGTCATGTTCTGAGCATCCAAGAGACATTGTGGATTGCCGGTGAACGAAGTCTGTGAAGGTTTGGGAGTCTACCTTGAAGACTTACCAGAGTGATTGGGCGAGGTCTATGTGACCTTAGCTCAAGGAGAATACGGTGAGGACTGGGTGTCCTGAGCTGCATGTTCAGGACTGGGTGTCCGGGACTGTGTGTCTTAAGGTTTAAATACCTAGCCACTCCAACCAGACGTACAGTTGTCACAGCAACTGGGACTGGTCCAACAAATCATTGTCTTCAACGAGTCACTGGTTTCATCTTCACTTCACTTTACTTACTGTTACTCCTTCTGAAGTCATTGTATGTTTGCACTATCATTTGTCTTCACTGAGTGACTGCTTGTTCTATTTGGCTTCACAATAACTTCCTACCTGATCCTTACTACCTAGCTACTATTAGTCTTTGTGCGTTCACTTCATTGAATACTTTACTATGGTTTTCCTAGTGTTGTCTACCTTCCGCTGCATGGTAATAGGTTTAATTTTATCGTTTGTCTTCAAAACTTCTATGTTCTGAAGACTTTCATAAAAATCGCCTATTCACCCCCCCTCTAGTCGATATAACGCACTTTCAAGTCCCACCTTGCTAGTTGAGGAGAGTTGAGACCCCTTTATAAGGGATGCTCTACCACTTGTCATTGGGAGCTTGGGAAGAGGAGTGGTACACACGCGCTCCTCCTCCTCCACTGCCCGCCTCGCCACGCCTCGTCACGACGCGCGCGCCATGGGTTGTTGCGGGAATGAGCCGAGCCGGAGCTTATTTTTGCCGCTCAGAAACAAATTAAATTAATTAGGGATTAATTAACGAGTTGCTAACAGGTGGGCCACTGTCCGAGACGTTGGACTGTGGGCTGACTTGCGTTCCCGAGATTCGTCGACTCCGTTCGCTGGTGTGCGACCCCTCTCTGGGAATGACAACTCCCTTCTCGGGAGTGCGTCGACTCAGTCATGAGCCTCCACCCAGGCCCATGACTTCCTACCTGATGGCCTATATAAGAAGGGTCTGCACTGTCGTGGTTTTGTCACGGCAGATGTCCTAGAGAAAGGACTTAGTCGTGGAGCCATCGCGACGGGTTAGCTTGAAGGGGTTAAAGCGGACACAAGGACGCAAGAGTTTATACTAATTCGGCCCCTTCGATGAAGGTAAAAGCCTACGTCTAGTTGTGATGGAATTGATGGGGTTTCGATGACTAGGGAGCAAACAAGCTTCGCCTATGTCTCGAGTTGTTGTCTGTTGTCCTTGAACCGCCGCCGGGTCGTCCCCTTATATACATGGGTGACGCCCGTCGGTTTACAGAGTCCCAACACCGGCTCATAGATGTGTCCGGTTTGGTCTCTACTTATTCCTAACTTACAATACAAGTTACATATTGACGCCGGTTTACGGCTACAGGCTCTCAACCAATTATGGGTCTTGAGCCCTCATCTACCTTCATGGGCTTTAACATACTTAAGTACTGATGAAGTTAACCCGACCCAGATAGGCCGGTTTACGCCCAGTAGTAATATCCCCAACATTAGGCCCCAGATTGATTTGAACAGGTTCATGTCAATCCTTAGCAAAAACTTCATCTTCAACATCTTCTTGTAGTTTGGTGAACCGCCGTGATGTCATCTTCTCTGATTGCTGTAAACCGGCGTGACGTCATCTGTCATAAAGAAACTATCCATGATACCTTCTTGTTTAATAGATCTGTGATAATCGAGGCGACAGCTCTATCTCCAAACTTGCGGCCCCTTGATTTTCGCGCCTGACCCATGTCCCTTGCTTTATAAATAGGACCGAAGGGTCATTTCTTTTTCCCCTTCGTGCCCTTCTGCTTCATCTTCCTCGCGTCGCCCAGCTTCGGAGCTCCGCCGCCGCCGTCGACCTCTGCACCAACTTTGGCCGCTGCATCACCCTAAGCGTACCAGAGCACCGCGGTGACCTTCCGCTTCTTCCTCAGCTCCGGTAAGTCTTCTATCCTTTTCATCATAGATCTGTTCTAGGGTTTCCATGTTCTCTAGCGTTCATCGCTTGCTTCTTGTTCATATGATAGATCCTTAGACGAGTCTGTGAATCTTTGCTCTGTGTAGCAGTAGTTTTTATCCTCCGTTTTCACTTTCGCATATTAAGACCATAGATCTTATCTGTACCTTCGCTCATTGATTCGGCACTGCTCCTTTTGGGCCTTGAATATTTATCTCCTTTATAAACATGTTCCAGATCCAAAGCTGTAGTATAATCTTGTGAAATCTGTTTTTGTGTACTTACTCATCTGCAGTCTTGACTGTTCAATGTTTAGACCAGGCGGTTTAACTTTGTAGAAAAAATTGACAAACCGGTATATACCATTAGTCCCCTTGTTGAACCGACAGATGTTGGTTGCTTCATGAAACTCTGGTTCAGATAGTTCTGTCTCCGGTTTAACAGTGCCCATACCAACGTACCTTGATCAAATGCATTTTTGAACCGGGATCTTCTACCTTGTAGATTCCATCATGGCCAAGCAAGTATATGAGTGCAATTGGGTTCCTTCTCGCGTCACAGAGGTTCAACTGGACGATTTAGTCCTGATTGGCACTTTAGGCAGCAAAGATACCATCCATTGGAGGGCTCTTGGCAAAGAATGCCCTCCCACACCTCGAGAAGGAGAGGTTGTTGTTTTCGTAGATCACTTAGCCCGGGGCTTTAAGCCGCCCAGTTCTAAATTTTACTGGGATGTTTTAGCCGATTTCCAACTCCATCTGCAAGACACTGGCCCCAACTCTGTTACAAATATGTGCCACTTCCAAGTGCTCTATGAGGTGTTCTTTCAAGAGGAGCCCACAGTGGAATTGTTCAGAGATCTTTTCCATCTAAACTGCCGTACTAAGTTTACTGATGGCTCTAATACGGAGTTGGGTGGCATGGCGATTCAGAAAAGGAAAGAGGTCACATACCCTCATGCCAAGCTGCACAGTCACCCCAAGGAGTGGAATCAGACATGGTTCTACTGCAAAGACACCTCCCCTGCTGGTGAGAATCCCTTGCCTGGCTTTCGTCCGGAGCGGCTCAGCAATACACACCCTTTTCCTCAAAGATTGACTGCCCAGGAGAGAAGCAAATATGCTCCCCAGCTGTCAAAGCTCAGAGCCTTTATGGCCAATGGTTTAACAGGGGTTGATCTCGCTCGCTGTTGGATATCATGGAGCATACTGCCCCTTAGTCAGCGCTCCGGTTTGATGTGCGAGTATACTGACAGTGTTGATGACCCACTGCGACATTCAAAACTCCAGCTCTCCGATGAAGAAATCACAGAAGCTGTGCATAAGATACTGAATGAACCGGAACACGTCTGCGCTAGAACCGGCCTGCTTCCCTTCTGTGCCACCAACAAACCGCCAGCTGTAAGACTTTGATTTTTCTATTTGCTGATTCTATTATTGATATGTCTGGTCATTGTTTTTAATATCAGTGTCTGCATAATCAGGGCAATGATCCGTTTTGGAGCAAAAAACTGCCGCAGGAGAAACCAGAAAAACCAGACAAACCGGAAAGAGCAACCCGGCAAAAGACTAAAGCTGTGAAGAAGACTGCCCACAGGAAAAGAACCACTGCATCTTCTAATCCAGCCGCTGATGATGATGTAGATAATCCGGACTTTGAGGTAGAGCTTGACTCACTTGGTTTATTTTTCATACGTCTTATTGATGATGATATTTGTCAGGATGGTGCCGAAGCCAGCCACGCGGATGTTGCAGACGTAATTATTCTCTCTTCCGATTCAGAAACTTTGCCTTCACAAAAAATCCACCAGGCAAACCGGAAAGTTAAATTTTCTCATCCTCTTGCTTATTTGGATCCTAACTTTCTTATGAAGACCCAACAACACGAAGCTCGTCGCACAACCCGGCACAGCGGCCAGGTAGTTACCTCCGCCGGTTTACCGAATAGTCCGGTTCGGAAACGCCATTCAGAGGTCTCTAATTTGCTTGTCAGTGCTTGTCCTAAAGCGGGCTGCTTTCGTCAACCTCTTAATCCATCTGACTCCGATTACCAGGTTACTTCCCACTCATCTTCTGGCGAGTCCTCGGCTACTCAGCTCCCACCGCTTAAAACGGTGCTTGGGTAAGCTATACTTATTGTGATGTTTGCAGTACATCGCCTTAGAACATATGCTGTATTTGATTTTATTATTCTTCTTAGGGCCAAACCTAGGCCAAGCAAGAAAGTCCGCCTGGACAAAGCGGCCGAAGAAGATGTCGTTCTTGAAGCAGACAAGACACCCAATGCTGAAGCGGCTATTCCTGAGGATATTCCCAACGATCCACCACAGCTAGATGATGATCTTATTGCTGAAGTGGGACTTACTGATACCTCAGGTCCTATCCATCAGCCCACAGGTTCCATCCGGATTGAAAGCTCCACCGATCCAGCAAAACCTACTGACAAGCCAACAACTCCAGTGCAAACCGGCGGTACCAAGGATGATGAGGTTGTCATTACTGGCACTGGCCATACTGAGCCAAGCAATCCTGTCGCTTTATCCAAACATTCTGCCAAGGAAGAATTTGCTGCTTTTGGCAAAGGCAAGTGGAACGCTGATCTGACGACTTACGCTGCTCTGAACGCCCAAGATATCCATTCCGGCTATCTGAACCGGCTGTATACCAGCCGTGACTATGAAGCCGGTCTGGTTAATATGATGAAAGATAAATATGAGGTAACTTCCATATGCTCCTTCCTGCTTGTATGCTTCCATTCTTGCTGACTCTCCTAGCCCCCAAGGGCCGGTTTGAAATATTCTTTCAAACCGGGACTTAATAATATAAATCTTGATGCTTTGAAATTTGCTGATGTAGCCCCCAAGGGCCGGTTCAACTTAGCGTAGTTAAACCGGTACTTTAAGTAATTGAAACTGCCGCATCAGAATATATATGATCAAATAGTCATTAGCCCCCAAGTGCCAAGTTGAATGCTTGTATTGATCTTGGGAATTTGTAAACAATTGAAAGATGAAGATCGAATATGCATTAGCCCCCAAGTGCTAAGCGCATAACTTGTTATGTGGTTGGTACTTGAATCCTTCTACCGATTTGTTGAAACATATATCTGTATGCATGCAGGCTGAGCTGAAGACGAAAGAAAACCAAGTCATCGATCTTCAAGAAAACCTGAAAACCCAATAGGTTGAAACCTCCAAAGCAAAAGAGGAATTGGCCAGTGCTTTAAGCGCCATGGAACAACTTAAGGAGAACTTCAAGAAGAAACGGGCGGATTGGGCCACTGAAAAGTTCGCTTTGATCAAACGAGCAGAGGATGCCGAGGCTGCACTAAAACCAGTGATGGATGAACTGACCAGCATAAAGCGACACGTTCATGCCATGACCACTGCTATCTTTGGTAAGCCAGCTTGCCTTCTGGATTGGCTCTGCCTTCTTACAGAGTCGCTGGTTTATTAACCGTTTATGGTATTTCAGGGACACGCATTGGTCACTTGGGGTCAGATGTGCGGAAGAAATTGAAAGCCACCTATACATTGGTTGAACAATTGTATACTCGTGCCCAGCGGATCATCTGTACCGCGTCTCATAACAAACCGGCGCCCACTTTGATTCAAGATACTATGATGAAACTGTCAGTGCTTCCTGCCCGGGTTGAAGAGCTGAAGAAATCTGCTGCTCGAACCGGTGCAATCAATGCCTTAATCCGGGCAAAAGCCTGGGTGCCGGATTTTGATCCTATTGAAGCGGCTCAGGGCTATCCCAGCTTGAAGGAAGACGGGTCAGAATTTGGTGAAGCGGATCTGCGAGCAATAAACCGGGAGGTACGTCCACTAGCCTGTCAGTTGGCTGAGGAAGCAGACTTGTCTCATTATCAAGCACAATATGACAGTCAGAACAAGCGAATAGCTGCACCAATCCATGAATCGGAAAATCTGATCCCTCCAATCCGTAAGCTTACTTACGCTCCCGATATTGACCCGTCATTGCTGATCCATGATGAAGCTGTTTTTCAAGCATTAATGGGAACTGACTGGACAACTGTGGATTTCCAGCCACTGGGTAGAGAAACGGGAGCTGAAGCGGCGCAGGATGACCCACAACCATCAGGCCAGGCTGGTGACCAAGCTTGAACCGGAAGACGGTTTTAAAAATGCCTCTCCTTTGTGAAAAACAATTATATTATTATGGGCACCATGTTGCCTTGTAATAGGCTAGCTGATACCTTTGATGTTGATATGCCTTCGTGCATAACTTGTTCTTCCTGTGGTAATGAACTTTCCAAAACACTTTCTGAAATGAGAAATTCGTCAAGTGCCACCGCGGTTGTACCGTCAGGCGGAATATGATGTCTGTATATATGAAATCAAAACATCCAAAACAAAATTTGAAGTATATGATCAAATTTTTGAGATACATAATACCTGCCATCATTGAGTGTGAAGTTGGCTTGGCCAATCTTGAAGCGGAGTTTTGCAAACCCACACTGTTGGAGGAGATAACAGCTCCTGTATATATATATGACGCTGGTTTTACCATGTAAACCGTGCCGGGTTATAATAAACACCGTGTTACTCCATAAGAGGATGTTAACAACAAGGATCAAACCGGACAAATAGTCTCCGGATTGACGTGAACTGTGTTCTGTCAATTGATTGGTTAAAAAACTTTGTAAGTTTAAAAAACACAATGAAAAGCAAAAACCCCCCTTCAAAGAAAAGTGTGAAGCAAAAGCAACGACAAAAACGTTTGCCAAAAAAGGTTTTTTTTAAGCTGATCAAATGGCGTTACCATGGCCAAACACGACCAAGCTCCCGTTAGGTGTAACTATGGTTCTAGTCAGCCAGGTCCCCAAGTGATTCTGTGGCATTTATGCCGACCAAATGGCATGGTGATGGTTCGGGTTCAACCAAGCCCCCAAGTGATTCTGTGGCCTTAGGCCGATCAAGAGGCATGACTGGTTCAGACATGACCAAGTCCCCAAGTGATCTGGTGGCTCTCGCCTATCAAGAGGCATGGTATTGGTTCGGACACGACCAATCCTCCAAGTGATATAACACGATGCTTTTAGCAAAGCGAACTCAAGGGGTAAACCGGAGGCCGCTTTAGAGCAACTCCGTGTAACCTCACATGATGTAAAAGAACAGATACCCCGCTTTAGCTGAGGCTCCGGTTTATTATATTTAATCATAATATATACATTGTCGTAATATGTACATAAGTATAACCAATGGCTCAGGTATAGTAAGGCCAAAGATGAGCTATATTCCACGGCCTGTTAGTCTCCTCCTCTGATGTACGTGAGTCCTTATGCTCTCGAATATCGATCAGATAGTACGACCCGTTGTGCAGATTCTTGCTGACCACGAAAGGCCCCTCCCAAGGTGGGGATAGCTTATGCATATCAGTCTGATCTTGGATGAGCTGAAGCACCAAATCTCCTTCCTGAAAGGTTCTGGTTCTGACCCAACGACTGTGATAACGACGAAGATCCTGCTGGTAAATCGCCGATCGGGCGGCTGCGATGTCACGCTCTTCATCCAACTGGTCCAAAGCATCTTGCCGTGCTGTCTCGTTGTCTGCTTCAATATAAGCCGTGACACGAGGTGAATCATGACGGATATCACTGGGGAGAACCGCCTCCGCTCCATAAACCATGAAGAACGGTGTGTATCCTGTTGATCTGTTGGGTGTTGTATTGATGCTCCATAACACAGATGGTAATTCTTCTACCCAACAACCCAACGTTCTATGCAAAGGAACCATGAGCCGGGGCTTGATGCCTCTCAAGATCTCTTGATTAGCTCTTTCTGCTTGACCATTGGACTGTGGATGTGCCACTGATGAAACGTCGAGCCGGATGTGCTCCCGTTCGCAGAACTCCTTCATAGCACCTTTGGACAAATTGGTACCATTATCTGTGATAATACTGTGCGGAAAGCCAAACCGGAAAATCACCTTTTTGATGAACTGAACCGCCGTGGCCGCATCACACTTGCTAACAGGTTCTGCCTCCACCCACTTTGTAAACTTGTCAACCGCCACCAGGAGGTGGGTCTTCTTATCTTTGGACCTTTTGAAAGGCCCAACCATATCCAGCCCCCAAGTCGCAAACGGCCAAGTAATTGGAATCATTCTCAATTCTTGAGCCGGTACATGAGCACGTCTTGAAAACCTTTGGCAACCATCACATCATCTGACCAGATCCTCTGCATCAGCATGAGCAGTTAACCAATAGAAGCCATGGCGAAATGCTTTAGCCACCAGAGACTTTGAACCGGCGTGGTGACCACAATCTCCTTCGTGGATCTCACGCAAAATTTCACGGCCTTCTTCAGGAGACACGCAACATTGAAAAGCTCCTGATACACTGCAATGATGCAACTCGCCGTTGATGATAGCCATGGACTTGGATCGCCGGATTATCTGTCGGACCAGAATCTCATCCTCTGGCAACTCGCCCCGGTTCCTGTACGCCAGGTAAGGAAGCGTCCAATCTGAAATAACATGAAGAACTTCCACCAATTGAGCCTCCAAATCAGGAATAGCCAAATCCTCTTCACCAGGGATCTTGACCGACGGGTTGTGCAGCACATCCAGAAAAACATTGGGTGGGACCGGTTTGCGCTGAGAGCCCAGCCGGCTTAAAGCGTCTGCCGCTTCATTTTTTCGCCGGTCCACGTGGTCCACCTGATAGCCTTTGAAATAACCTGCGACAGTATCCACCTCACGACGATATGCTGCCATGAGTGGGTCCTTGGAGTCCCAAGTGCCAGACACTTGCTGAGCCACAAGGTCCGAGTCACCGAAGCACTTAACTCGACTTAGATTCATCTCCTTAGCCATCCGAAGACCATGGAGCAAGGCTTCATACTCAGCTGCATTGTTAGTACAAGGGAACATTAAACATAGAACATAACAAAACTTATCACCTCGTGGGGAAGTTAATACGACTCCAGCCCCCGAGCCTTCCAACTGCCTGGATCCGTCAAAATGGATGGTCCAATACGTATGATCCGGCTTTTCTTCAGGTGCTTGCATTTTCGTCCAATCATTGATGAAATCAACAAGTTCTTGAGACTTAACCGCTGTCCGAGGCACATACTTCAAACCGTACGGCCCCAGCTCTATGACCCACTTTGCAATCCGGCCAGTTGCTTCCCGGTTCTGGATGATATCTCCCAAAGGAGCAGAACTGACCACCGTAATTGAGTGCCCTTGGAAATATTGTTTAAGCTTCCGTCTTGCCATAAAAACTCCATACACCAGCTTCTGCCAATGCGGATACCTTTGCTTGGACTCAGTGAGCACCTCGCTGATATAATAGACCGGACGTTGAACCGGATGCTCCTTACCTGCCTCCTTTCGCTCCACCACAATAGCTATGCTGACCGCCCGAACATTAGCAGCAACATATAGCAGTAACGGCTCCTTGTCAACGGGAGCGGCGAGCACAGGCGGATTGGCCAATTGCCGCTTTAAGTCCTCAAATGCTTCATCAGCAGCAGAACTCTAGACAAACTGATCCGTCTTTTTCAACATCTGATACAAAGAGATTGCCTTCTCACCCAGGCGACTGATAAACCGGCTTAGCGCAGCAATCCTGCCTGCCAGGCGTTGAACATTGTTGATACACTTCGGTTTAGCCAGGGAGGTGATAGCCGTGATCTTCTCCGGATTAGCCTCAATTCCCTTGTTGGACACTAGAAAACCCAATAGCTTGCCCGCCGGTACACCAAAGACACACTTATCCGGATTAAGCATCATCTTGTATGTTCTCAGGTTATCAAAGGTTTCCTTCAAATCATCAATCAGAGTCTCCTTCTCCCTGGATTTAACCACGATATCATCCATGTAAGCATGTACATTACGGCCAATCTGCTTGTGAAGACAATTTTGTACACACCGTTGGTAAGTTGCCTGGGCACTCTTGAGCCCGAAGGGCATAGACACATAGCAGAAGGCTCCAAAGGGAGTTATAAATGCTGTCTTCTCCTGGTCCTTAACTGCCATTTTGATCTGATGATAGCCAGAATACGCATCCAGAAAACTTAAACGCTCACAACCCGCTGTAGCATCAATAATTTGATCAATACGGGGGAGGGCAAAAGGATCTGCTGGACAAGCTTTATTAAGATCTGTATAATCCACACACATGGGCCAGGTGCCGTTTTTCTTGAGGACCAGCACCGGATTGGCAAGCCACTCGGGGTGAAAAACTTCAACAATAAAGCCAGCTGCTAAGAGCCTGGCTACCTCTTCTCCAATCGCCTTGCGTCTTTCTTCGTTAAACCGGCGGAGGAACTATTTCACCAGTTTATATTTAGTATCCACATTAAGTGTGTGCTCAGCGAGTTGCCTCGATACACTTGGCATGTCAGAGGGCTTCCATGCAAAAATGTCCCGATTCTCACGGATGAACTCGATGAGCGCGCTTTCCTATTTCGGATCCAAGTTGGCACTGATGCTGAACTGCTTGGACGAATCGCCAGGTACGAAGTCAACAAGCTTAGTTTCTGCTGCCGATTTGAACTTCAGGGCCGGATCATGCTCCGTAGTTGGCTTCTTCAACAGAGTCATGTCCGCCGGATCAACATTGTCTTTATAGTACTTCAACTCCTCGGTGGCACAAACCGACTCTGCATAAGCCGCATCTCCTTCCTCACATTTCAAAGCGATTTTGCGGCTTCCGTGAACCGTTATTATCCCCTTGTGACCCTGCATCTTGAGCTGCAAATACACACATAACAGGGCCGAGCCATAAACTTGGCGTATGCCGGTCGCCCAAACAGGGCATGATATGGAATTTGGATTTTCACCACTTCAAACGTCAATGTCTCCGACCTGGAATCATGATCATCCCTAAAGGCTACTTCGAGAGCTATCTTACCAACGGGATATGCTGATCTGCCAGGCACTACACCGTGGAATACTGTATTAGACGGTTTGAGATTCTTATCTGTTAGTCCCATACGACGGAAGGTCTCATAGTACAGGATGTTAATGCTGCTCCCTCCATCCATGAGCACCTTGGTGAACTTATAACCTCCCACCTGAGGCGCCACCACTAGAGCCAACTGACCCGGATTATCGACCTGGGGTGGGTGATCCTCTCTGCTCCATATGATTGGCTGTTCAGACCAATGTAGATAACGGGGTATGGCCGGCTCAACGGAGTTGACTGCCCGCCTCTGAACCTTCCGGTCTCGCTTGTCCAAGCTAGTGGTAAAGACATGGTACTGCCCACTACTCAACTGCTTTGGGTTGCTCTGGTAACCTGACTGTTGCTGCTGTTGGTTGTAACCACCCTGGTTGTTCTGACTATTTTGACCATTATGCCCGCCCGGATTACCATTAAATCTTGAACCGGAACTTCCTCCACCGTAACCCGGCCCGGACCCTGAGCCACCGCTAGATTCGTGATCATACCGGAAATTATTAGAATTCTTGAACTCCTGCATAATAAAGCAATCCTTCCAAAGGTGGTTTGCTGGCTCCTCCTTTGTCCCATGTCTTGGACAGGGCTGGTTTAGCAGATAGTTTAAGCAGTTTGGGTTAGGTTTGGGTGCTCCATTACGATTTTTTGGCCTACCCTTGTGTCGCTGGCCATTGTCCTGTGCGTTGGTATTAGCCACAAAGTCCATGTTACCATCCGCTTTACGCTTGCCTCCTTCGCCATTGCCTACCCAGTGATGCTGCTGACCTTTGGAGCTGCTGTTCTTCTTCCCTTTCCCTGTCTTGTCATCATCAGATTCGGGATCCTTGGTACTATCAGAATCAGCATATTTCACCAAAGCGGCCATGAGGGTCCCCATGTCGGTGCAATGACGCTTCATCCGTCCCAATTTCAACTTCAGGGGCCCAAACCGGCAGTTGCCTTCTAGGGTTAATATTGCGGTGTCAGCGTTGATGTGGTCTGAGGAGTGCAACACTTGTGAAACCCGGCACACCCAATGAGTCGTTGATTCTCCTTCCTCCTGGACGCATGCAGCTAAGTCCACTATTGACATAGGCTGTTTACAGGTATCCTTGAAATTGCTGATAAACCGGGCTCGTAATTGGGCCCATGAACTGATAGAATTAGCTGGCAAGCTTTTTAACCAAGTACGGGCCGTTCCTTCAAGCATCATGGTGAAGTATTTTGCACACGCCGTGTCATCCACATCAAGCATCTCCATGGCCATCTCATAGCTCTCCACCCATGTCTCTGGAGGTTGATCCGCCGTGTAATTTGGTACCTTGCGCGGGCCTTTGAAATCCTTGGGCAGGCGCACGTTGCGTAAAGCGGGGATAAGGCCCGGCACCCCCAAAGAACTAGAAGTAACACCAGGTTCGATCGAGATGGTTGGACGAACCGGCGTGAGCTGCCGAGCCTGATGCTGTGCGGCTAACTCGGCCTCCCTGCGCGCTCGGGCCCGGTTCACCACTTCCTGAGCGTCATCAGCACCACCCGTCGGGTTGTTGCCACGGGGTGCTCCAGGTCGTTCATTACTCGACACTGCTGGTTCATCCATATGTCTGCTATAGCTCTGGCTTGGACAGGGGGTCGAGTGGATCCGGTCGCGGCTGTACGAGTACGCTTCCTGTTGGGCCAAAGCTGTCCTCAGAAGTTCCTTGACCCATCGCGTCTCTACTGCCTGCGGCGAGTCACCTTCAATTGGAATGGCCTCCAGCCATGCAGCAGCGGCAACAAGATTGTCCATTGGGTTGGAGTAGTGACCCGGAGGTGTTAAAGCATCCTGAGGTATAACGGTGTTTTGACGAGGCGGGTCCATCTGACAAGGATGAACCGGTGCACCGGTCCCAGGGGCTTCTGCCCGGTTCCCCTCCAGCGGATTGCCGGCTCTTGGTCCTGGAGTGTTGAAAAGGTCTCTGGCCTCGAAAACCGGAGGTAAGCGGGATCGGTGCTTCCTCCTCATGACTTCATGCGACGCGCTCTGGTCCAACATAAGCCTGTAGGCCTGTGCGTCTAAAGCGGCCCGCTCTGCGGCCATCCTGGTGTCCTCAGCCGCCAGATCCGCCTTGGCCTGGGTGATTTGTTCCTTTACCTTTGCAATCTCTGTGTTGTGAACATCCTGATCTGGCGGATTAACTTCCATCATAAGCACATCCAACGCATCAAATAGTTCTGATAGAACCTGAGCCGGCGGGCGCACAGGGCCTCCTGCCCCGGCAGCCGTCACCGCTGCTGAACCAGAGATCATTGCCGCGGCTGTCGAAGAATGAACCGCTGCTTGTGTTCCGGTCATGAATATTCCAACCCGGTTGGGCAGATCAGAGGGGTCCGGAATGCTGTCGCCATCGGAACAACTCCCAATCCGGCCATCCTGTAGCTGATAAAGAGATTTGGTTTCTCCGGTCGAAGATTCGTCACCGGAACAAACGACAGTCGCCCCGCGAAACTCCGATCCGTCCTCATAACTTCCTCCATGGATGACTCCCACGAAGGCATGCTTCATGGCCGGTTTAACCCGGGCGGATTGCGCACGCTGAGCCGTCTCGACGAGGTCGGTGCAGATGTCCGGCTCAGGGCCCGGTTCACCGATCTTGCCAATGAAAACGTGAATGCTACCAAAGGGGACCCGGTACCCGTACTCAATTGAGCCGGCCTTGGGGCCCCAGCCTGCATCGTTGATGTAGAGCTTGTCGCGACGACTCTTAGTCATCCGGCCTACAGCGTAGCCCTCGAGTCCTTCAAAGCGGCCCTCCAAGAACCAGAAACCATCGTGCGATAGCCCCACGATGGGCGCCAACTGTCATGGTTTTGTCATGGCAGATGTCCTAGAGAAAGGACTTAGTCGTGGAGCCATCACGACGGGTTAGCTTGAAGGGGTTAAAGCGGACACAAGGACGCAAGAGAGTTTATACCAGTTCGGCCCCTTCGATGAAGGTAAAAGCCTACGTCTAGTTGTGATGGAATTGATGGGGTTTCAATGACTAGGGAGCAAACAAGCTTCGCCTATGTCTCGAGTTGTTGTCTGTTGTCCTTGAACCGCCGCCGAGTCGTCCCCTTATATACATGGGTGACGCCCGTCGGTTTACAGAGTCCCAACACTGGCTCATAGATGTGTCCGGTTTGGTCTCTACTTATTCCTAACTTACAATACAAGTTACATATTGACGCCGGTTTACGGCTATAGGCTCTCAACCGATTATGGGTCTTGAGCCCTCATCTACCTTCATGGGCTTTAACATACTTAACTACTGATGAAGTTAACCCGGCCCAGATAGGCCGGTTTACGCCCAGTAGTAATATCCCCAACACCACTGAAGTGACCTAGTTCGATTCACTCACTCCCTCTCGCGTAACCTAGCCGTTATCTACTGTTCCTCACTCAGTGTTGTCTCCGACGATCCCATCCAGACGATCGCGTGCATGGCTGGTCGGGAGAGCAGGTGCCTCCGGAACCCTGTCGTTCGAGATCCTGCTCGGGAGAACGGCAATAAGGTTTTTGGGGAGCGTCTCGACGCGAGTGCTCCCGATCCATCTCCAACTCCATCCGCCTCTGCTTCCCCTGCATCGACACCATGGCTGACACCGGCGCCAAGAAGAAGGCCATGAACGACGCCGAGGCGGCTGCTGCCGCTACCGCGTTGGCCTAGCCAACCGAAGGGTATGATCTGTTCATCCCTCATTTACCCGTACTTGTGCTAGCCGTATATGTGCTGCTCATAGATGGTTCGCTTCTATGTTCTGTACGTGCTAGTATGCTTAGGTATATCTATGAGATGCATACCTTTATTCCATGCTTACTGGTTACTCGTGGATTAGTCTAATTGGAGAAGTGCCAATATTTCCAACAAAAACTACCACACGCCCTGACCCAATAACCATGACTTAAGATTTTAATGGATCCGCATCCTTTATTTCAACATGACATTTTATTCGTGTTACTTCTTATCCTCCCTCCCATCCTCGGCTAGGGTGGCCTTGGGCTTCTCTAAGGGAGAACCGTAAAGCTCTAGTATATGTCCGACCCTACACATTTGTTTACTTTTGCAATCCAACGGAGACATGTATCGGTCCGCAGAGCGGTTTAGACATCCTTTTTCGGCAAAGTGGAGACGAATGTAGGAGAGATATAGCGGAGTCCGGACATCCACTTGACCGACCAAAAGCCTCCGCGTGGTCCTCCTATCTTTTCTCTCTCTTCACATGCATGGTCCCCCTCTCCTCTCTCTCCTCACAACCGGACACCAAACCATAAATAACCATCACATGTATGGTCCCCACCTACTTTGTCTCCTCCCAGTCGGATACTTTGTAATTAGGGATGGATGGCTTCCTCCCGTATCATGTCCGCAGACCACGTCCGAACAGAATAACAGACATATACCGAAGAATTTGTGGATCGATGTTGGAGATGCCATTAGTGCCCACGCAACCACAACGTGTTTGAATATGGCCAATCCTAATCTCTCTCTCTCTCTCTCTGAATGAGATGAGAAGTCTGCTTTTTCTTCATGCGAGGTTTTGCCGAGGCCTGCATGAGTGGTTACCGACAGTTTCTGTCGTCTCTAGTCTGATTTTGCCGAGGTGTTCATTTGTAGTCCGGTTCGGCGCCGATACGAAAGAGAGACAAATTATGCGCTATTAATCAATGTTGCACGCTAAATAGAATTTTAAAATTGGTTGACAAGCAAAATAACATCATATTCAGGTTCTACACATTTTCCAATCAAATTTCATATATAACATGTTAAAATTGAAGTTAGGATTTAAATGATATGAATATTTTTTGAAAGTACCCCCTTCGACAAGTATTCTCGGATGGAGGGAGTACTTATTCTAGATTGACTATGCGTCACTTAACCCAAATATCAGGGGTTTTCTCATTAATTCATGTCACTTAAAAGTGGACTACGGGTTAATTACCAGGAAACATAGGGGGTTTTATGTAAAATTGCAAAACTGATTAGGTTGTGTTTTGTTGTGAACTGTGAAAAACTGTTGTGAACTTCGTCTTTGGAAAAGCTAGAAGCTGTTTGGCTGAAACAGTTGTGAAACTATAGATTTGATTGTGAATTATCTCTAATGACTCTGGGCATTGAGATGATATTTTTATGTGCAACTTGACCGTAAAATAGTGATATGTACATTGGTAGGCAATAGAATGGCCGTTTTGCAAAGGAAAATTATGACAATTTAGATGATTCACAACTAACACATACGAATTCAACGATTATACTTTCATGTCGCATATTACATATAAATAGATATTAACCCCATAATAATATTACAAAAGGCATGCATCATAGATAATAACCCTCAATTGATGAAACATTACTAGTTGATGTCAAATTATGTTTAGAAACAAGCAAATCATGAAGTGCCATAAAAACTTTTGGATTCATCTGAAACATTTTATAGAAGTATCCGGCTAACCATAACACTCCACGACCCATTCTAGTCAAGTTTGCTTAGCATCTTTGTATGTTTCGATCAAGTACCACTGAACATAGAGGTTATTGAAAGTGCGTTATATCGACTAGAGGGGGGGGGGTGAATAGGTGATTTTTATGAATTCTTCACTGGGGAATTTCAGGGTGAGGAAATTCCTGAGTGAAGAACTACTTGCAGCGGAATAAGTACTCAGAAGTAAACATAATAGAACATGAGCATGGTCTTCATGATGAAATGAAAACAAGCACAGAGTACAGAAAGCATAAACACAGGATAACACAGAATGAAGACAAACAGACTGAAGAAATTGAGCTGAGGAAATAGAGAAAGTCTTTAGTCAAAGTCTTCAAACAGATATGAACAAGCACACAACACAGAAATGAGGAAATGGAAGGGTTGAGGAAATAGAACTAGGTAGCTTGGTGAAGACAATGATTTGGTAGACCAGTTCCAACTGCTGTGACAGTTGTACGTCTGGTTAGGGAGGCTAGGTGTTTAAACCTGAGGACACATAGTCCTGGACATCCAGTCCTGAACACTCAGCTCAGGACACTCAGTCCTCACCATATTCCCCTTGAGCTAAGGTCACACAGACCTCGCCCAATCACTCGTGGTAAGTCTTCAGGTGACTTCCAAACCTTCATAGACTTGGTCACTCGGCGATCCACAATTTCCTCTTGGATGCTCTAGACCATGACGCCTAACCGTCTGGAAGATGCACAGTCTTCAAAGGTAACAAGCGTCGGATCCACGCATGATCAATCTCTCTAGTGATGCTCAATCACTTGGGGTTTGTAGGTGTTTGGGTTTGGGTTTGGGTTTTCCTCACTTGACGATTTTCACTCAAAGTACTCGGAGGATGGGATGCTCTCAAATGACAAGTGCCAGTTTATCTCGGAGCAGCCAACCAGCTAGTGGTTGTAGGGGGCGGCTATTTATAGCCTAGGGAGCAACCCGACATGATAAGACATAAATGCCCTTCAATGATATGACCGTTAGGTGGGTAGATATTTTGGGACAGCTAGCGCATATCACAACAATGGTCGGAATTTTGAGTATCAAATTCCTCAGGGCTATCATGTTCCTCACTGTGTAGGCAAATCCGCATTGGCGAATTCCTAACTCCTCAGTCAGAACAAATTCCTCAGAGACCAGAAGAACTTCGTCTCTGTCACTGAAGAAATTTGACTGAACTGTATGAGATTTCCAATGGCTTCACTCGAAGGGATTGGTAGATGTAGAATTTGAGTTGAGCATCACTTGGAAATTTTTCCTTAGTATTTCCTCGACCCCCTTTAACAGTACGGTGTTTCCTATGACTCAAGAAAGAGAAAATGAAACTGCGAAACCAAAAGTCTTCATGCTTCATGTTCCTCGAATGTATACTAAGTCTTCAGGATCGCACAAATTTCTTCACTTTCAAAGTCTTCAGAAAGTCTTCAGAAATCCAAAGTCTTCAGTTGAAGAACTTCATTTTTAGGGGTCGACTTTGTCTGTAAATATAAAACTCCTCATAGACTTATAGACCTGTGTACACTCATAAACGCATCAGCCCCTTAACATATAAGTCTTCAATACACCAAAATCACTAAGGGGCACTAGATGCACTTACAATCTCCCCCTTTTTGGTGATTGATGACAATATAGGTTAAGTTTTCAACGGGGATAAACATATGAAGTGTAGATACTGGTATTGAGGAATTTGATTGCAAGATATAGGAGAACTCCCCCTGAAGATGTGCATAGTGAGGAATTTACTTTTGAAGCAGTGCACACTTTGAAGAGTAGAATCATGGAGATCTCCCCCTATATCTTGTAATTCATACACGCATTTAACATATAATATGAAGAAATTGAAATGCATGATGAAATATGGTGACTGATGTAATTCAGCATGCGTGCATTAACATTAATGAGGAATAAGCATGCAGAAAAAACTCAACAAAAGTATCAGACCACCATAGAGTTTTAAGTTTACAACTCGATCCAGCAAAGTCTTCAAAAGAACGAGAGTTGTAACTTAGAAAAAAAAACGACCATATAGGTAGCCCCGCTTGATGACTAACTCAAATTTCTCCCCCTTTGTCATCGAACGACCAAAAGGATCGAAAAATGAGAACTAACACCCCTGAGGAATGTCATGTTGATGGAGGAGCACCATCGTTGTTGGGGTCGTTTGTTGTTGTATGGCCTACCGCAGTGTTGTCCAAGTCTTCATACTTGTCAGTGTCGCGGGATGGAGAATATGAGCTGGCCACCAAGGAAGGAACTTGGACCTTCTTGAATTTCTTCGCTGGAGGTGCAGACCAGTCAAAGTCCTCCTTGAGACCCATTTGGTTCAGATCTTTTTCACCATACAGATGTGATAAGATAGCCCAGGTGCGACCGAAAACTTCATGGAGGTAGTAATGGTTTTTCTTCACTGCATTATGTGTAGCAGTCATGTTGTGAAGAAGAGAACCAAACTGACGCTTAACCCATTTATGGTTTCGATCCACCTTCTGGTGAAGACTAAGAAGCAACTCATGGTGAGTCATCACCCTGGGAGCTGAGGCTTGAGGATTTGGCTTGGATGCATCTGTAGCAGAATCATGAGTGGCAGAGTTATCATTGGTGGAATAAGATGCAGCTTTGCGAAACTGACCATCCAATGGATGAATGCCTTCATCAATGACAGCAGGTGCCTTGCCCTTTTCATCAGCTGAGGAATATGTCTGCTTGAGGACTTCAATTGGGGGCAGGTAGCTGAGGTGATTCTGAAAATCAGCCTTGTAGTTTAGTGAAGAACTTGTTCTGAGGAATCTCATAATTCAATGAGCATAAGGCTTCAACTCAAACAAAGAGAGTGCAACATTGGCCAGAGTCCTCATGAAGAAATCATGATAATTGACAGGAATGCCATGTATGATGTTGAATAGCAGATTCTTCATGATGCCAACAATTTCCTCATCAGACGAGTCGTGGCCTTTGATAGGACTCATTGTCCTCGTCAGAATGCGATAGACTGTTCTGAGCACATATAGAAATTCCTTCACAAGGAATTTGGTCCTTGGGGCTTGACCGGGCTTCAGGGGCTTCATTAGTACTTGCATGTAATGGGCAGTAAGTTCAGGATCCTGGTACAGGCAGTGAGCTCCTTCAAGGGGTGGACTGATGGGCAGGGCGTGAAGTAATTCAGAGGCCGGTGCCTTATAGTGAGTATTATCGGTCATCCAGTCCAATACCCAAGTGTTGATATCATCAGCATCACCTGTGATGTGCAGTGTAGCGTAGAACTGAAGAATAAGCTCTTCATTCCAATCAACAATGTTAGAGCAAAAGTTGAGAAGGCCTGCGTCATGAAGCACACTGAGGGCAGGAGAGAAGCAAGGCAGTGATTCCATGTCCACGTGAGGAATATGCTCGTGGTAGAAGACTTTATCCTTGTTGAAGAGCAATGAAGAATAGAAATTGGCCTGGATGGCAGTCCAGAAGCGCTTCCTCCTAACACGAGCAAAGTCATAAGGATTGTAGTCCATGAAGAATACATGCTCGCCGAAGAAGTCATCAGCCTTGAATTTTTGCTTCTTCGAGAAACGATCCTTTGGATTGGGCTGAGGGGTATCGGTCAATTGCATCACCACCTCAGGAATCGCAATCTCAGGATCCACAGGCTGAAGAATGTCATGTTCTTTAGTAGCCTGGGTCTTCAATTCTTCATTAACATTTTCTTCAGCACTAGTGGCTAGAATCTCTTCTTGTACAGACGGAGTGGCACGAGGTTCATCAGATCCCATTTGTACTTCAGTAGTGACAGGGGACTAAGGAATTTGTTGGATGGGTGTGAACAGAGGAGAATTGGGGTGCTGACTTTCCCAAAAGTCGTCGTTCAACACTAGAGTTGTGCATCCAATGTCCACATCTTCTTCTTCATTCATTTCTTCAATGCCGGCCTCTTCAGTAGTGAACCGAGGCATGTGCAATGAGACTATTGGGGTTGAAGGGATTGCATCCGCTTCAATTTCTTCATCCAACTGCTCCGAAGAAGCAGCAGAAGGAATGTCTTCATCGGATCCACTTGGGATCACATATTCTTCATCAAAAGGAGCGAGTTCCTTTGATGGCATGGATGAGACAGGAACAACATCAATTGGATTTTCAAACGAGCTGGTCAGCGGCTTCATCTTCTTCGGCACCGAAGAATCTGATGCAGTTGATGCCTTACTTTTCTTCACAGCTGCACGCTCTGCAGCCTTGGTCTTCTTCACATCTGATGCAGATGGAAGGATCGGAGTTGGTGTAGGCGCAGGAGGAGCAGAGGAATTTGGTTCAAGATCTTCAGGCACAACTGATGCAGTTGCCCTGACTTCTTCATTTTCTTCAGGCGCAACACTAGTGGTTGCCCTGGCAATTTCTTCAGCGGTCGGAATGCAGTCATCAGCCCTGGTACTAGCATTTTCTTCAGCAGCCTGAGTGTCATCAGCGGTGCTGGCATTTTCTCCAGTGGGCTGAGCAGATGCCTCAGCCTAAGGATTTTCTTATTGCGTTGGGGCTGCAACATTTGAAGTGAACTTCTCAGTTAGTTTCACAAAACGGACCTTGTCTCCCAGCCAATCAGCGGTATGCGTCAAATTCATCATTGAGTTTTTTGATCTCAGATTGAGTAGTGACAAGTTCTTCAGTTGTCATAGAGACAACGTTTTTCTTCAGGAAGCGCTCCTTTTTGTATCGCGCTTTCTTCAACTGCCTGGCCTTTTCAAATTTCCATTTTTCTTCCTGAATGAAGTAAGTCAACATATGACTTTGGCCAGGAGTCAACTTGATGTCAGGCATAGGAGTGTTGGGGTCCTTGTGCCAAAGATCAATGTAATCAAGGATCAATTTTGGATCCAAAAGCAGAGGCACACTTGTGCCTTTGGCTCTAGCGGCCCTGAGTTGCCTGTCCCTAATGATTTCAGCAAGTTCTTCATCATTAGTTTCGTCTTCATCAGACGACACTTGAAAGGCGACCTGCTTCTTGTGAGGACTTTGTCGAGAGCCTCGTCCAGCAGTGGCCTTTGTCTTCAGCAGAGAGGGGCCAGTTGATGAATTTGGAGCAGCTGAAGAACTAGCAGAAGCTCCTGAGGGAATAGAGATGCCTGTTGTCCTTTGGCACGAGGCAAGATGCGCAGGTGCTGAGGATTTTTACGGAGGAGCTGAGGACTTTGGAGGAGCTGGTGCGGCTTGAGGAATTTGCCGTGAGGGCTTTGAAGAATCTGGCCGTGAGGGCATTGCCAAGGAACTTGGCCGTGAGGGCATTGGGGTTGAAGAACTTGGCTTATGAGCAGGCTTCTTTGGCATGTCCTTCTTTGTCTTGCTTGCAGAGGCCTCAACGATGGCAGCAGCAGTAGTAGCAGAGTCTTCATTAAATTTCCTCACTGCTTCCTTAGCTACTCTAGCTAGCTTGGCCTGGCGCTTGGCCCATTCATCAGGATAATCCTCACCACGCTTGAGGCTAGTGGGATCAGCTTGTTGGCCAGGTGCCAATGGAGGTCTTGGACATGGAGGATTAAGAGCGAATTTCTTCATATACTTGGGAGTAACATATCTGTACTCTCTCCATTCCCGTGCCCATCTCCTCTCTATCCTTCGGATGCGCACTTTGCGCTCATTCTTGGTTTCCTTTCCATGTGTGGCCTCATCAGGAGTGCAATAATCCTTGTAAATATCCTCAGGGATTTCAAACGCAGTGTTGACCTCAGGCCTCTTTCCTCCCTTCTGTGGCTTCTTGCCATCTGCCATTTTCTTCAGCTAAGGGTTTTGAACGACTGAGTTCTCTGAAGAGGTATGCAACTTTTCTTCGAGGAACGCTGCAAATGAGTTAAGTTGATGAGAACCTAGAGATTCAGCAGCGGACATGTGTACCTATGAACAGAGTATAGTTGCGATGAATTTGGAGAGGTCATATGCGTTCTCAAAAGGTTTTGCAATAAGAACAAGTTTGAGGAATTTGACCAGATGAATCTTGAGGAATTTCACTAAGCGTTCTTTGACTTAGGTTCTAGAGTTGTATAGATTTGAAAATCCACACAATTGAGGGATCTTGAAGAAAAATTTGCTTAGAGAAACATATCAATAACAGATGTTATGGAAGGTGTCCAGTGTGTGAAGATTTGAACAAAACACCTTCTGAAGATTTGAAGAAAAACATCCGAATCAACAAGGGTAGTAAAAGTAATTTTTAGTTACCCTGGACGAAGAACACGATGAACTGGGAAGTGTAGATTTGAAGCTCGTCGGTTTAGATCTTCCATGCCCTAACTTGGTTGAGGAAGACAGCTACGACAGCAGCGGGGTGAAGAAATCCGCGTCCGGCGTGAGTACGGCGGCGATGAGGTCGAGGCAGTGAAGCTCTTCCTCACCGGCGACGATGGAAGTAGCGGTGGCGCTAGGGTTTGAGAGCTCGAGCAAGGGAGTGAGGTCGAGCGGAGTAAAAAAGAAGTGAGGAAGGGAGAGGGGTATTTATAGCCGAAGTGAAAAACTGCTCGCCCGAGGAAATTGGACGAACGTGCCCTTGACCCTTCTCATTCGCACGATATGTGTCACCCACGTACTGAGAGGTGACGATCATGTGCGATCATGGGTTAAAAAGATAAGTATTATCATGGAAGGTGTAACGGTTTGAGCGGCAAAGACCGAAAATTCAGATAAGATAAGTTTAAAGCTCCGTTCGCAATTTCTTCAGCTGACAAGGACACAGTGAAGATTTTGAATGAGTTTCAAATAGAACGCACATGAAGAATTTGTGAATAGACTAGGTTGAGTTAAGCATAGAGGGGGAAAGGGTCCGATCACATACACTTAGCAGAACAAGGAACTTGAAGAAATAGCAATAAGTGAATGCTGTAGAGGACATATATATATAGCCAATGAAGAAAAACGATGGAAATAGAGAAGACATTGCAAAGTTGAAGAAATTTAATAGCTGAGGAAAAACTCAGATTGAAGATTTTCAACTTTTGGTGGTGGCGTGACCCAACGTATAAGAATGATGATTTCAGACACCGCGTACAGTTGTCATAGGGTTATGAGAATCAAATTCTTCGTTAATTTCTTCACACTTAGAGTGTTATTCTTCATTGATTGAAGAAAAACGTTTCTTCATGTGTTGCACATCTAAGTCATCAATTTTGCATAAGTGTTAGGATGAGTGTCCTTTTCAAAGAACATTCAAAGATTCTAGGATATTTAGCTCACACCGCAACTTGCTAAATCTCTTCTCATCCAAGGGCTTAGTGAAGATATCAGCTAGCTGTTCTTCAGTCTTCACATGCTCAATAGAGATGTCGCCCTTCAACACATGATCACAAAGAAAATGATGACGAATCTGAATGTGCTTTGTCTTCGAGTGCTGAACTGGGTTATGAGCAATCTTGATGGCACTCTCATTGTCACAGTAGAGTGGCACATTCTTCACATTGACGCTGTACTCCTTGAGAGTTTGCTTCATCCATAGTAGTTGAGCACAGCAAGAACTAGCAGCAATGTACTCAGCTTCAGCAGTAGACAGTGATACATAGTTCTGTTTCTTCGAGGACCAATAGACCAAGGATCGTCCGAGGAAATGGCATGTGCCAGATGTTGACTTGCGGTCCACACGATCACCAGCATAGTCAGAGTCCAAATATCCAATGAGATCAAAAACCGAGCCCTTGGGGTACCATAATCCAAGTGTTGGTGTGTGAGCTAGATATCGAAGAATATGCTTCACAACCTTCTGGTGTGATTCCTTCGGTGTAGCTTGAAATCGGGCATACATGCAAACACTAAGCATAATATCTGGCCTTGCACATAAGTACAATAAAGAACCAATCATGGAGCGGTATACCTTTTGATCGAAGTCAGTACCATTTTCATCAGTGCATAGTGGCCATTTGTGGGCATAGGGATTTTGACTCCTTTGCAATCTTGCATGCCGAATTTCCTCAGTACATCCTTGAGGTATTTCTCCTGAGATATGAATATGCCATTGCTCTATTGATGAATCTGAAGACCTAAGAAGAATTTCAATTCTCCCATCATAGACATTTGATATTCTTCACTCATCATATAGGCAAATTCATCACTGTAACGTTGTCAGTACAGCCAAAAATGATATCATCAACATAAATTTGGCACACAAACAATTCACCATCATAAGATTTAGTGAAAAGAGTTGGGTCAAGTGAACCGGGTTTGAAGCCTTTCTTCATGAGGAATTCCTTCAAAGTATCATACCACGCCTGTGGGGCCTGCTTGAGTCCATAGAGGGCCTTATTGAGTATGAAGACTTTGTCAAGATGCTTTGGATCTTCAAAACCTGGGGGCTGAGCAACATATACTTCTTCCTCAAGCTTACCATTGAGGAATGCACTTTTCACATTCATTTGATATAAGATGATATCATGATGGTTAGCATAAGCAAGTAATATGCAAATAGCTTCAAGTCTAGCAACAGGTGCAAAAGTTTCATCGAAATCAATTCCTTCAACCTGTGTGTAGCCTTGAGCTACAAGCCGTGCCTTATTCCTCACCACAAGGCCATTCTCATCTTTCTTGTTGCGGTAGATCCACTTTGTGCCGATGATATTGTGCTTGCGAGGATCTAGACGTTTGACCAGTTCCCAGATGTTGTTGAGCTCGAATTGATGTAATTCCTCTTGCATAGCTTGAATCCACTCAGGCTTCAGAAATGCTTCATCTACCTTAGTGGGCTCTGTGATAGAGACGAAAGCAAAGTGCCCACAAAAGTTAGATAAATGTGAAGCTGTTAAGCGTGTGAGAGGACATGGAATGTTGATGTCGCTGATGATTTTCTCAATTTGCACTTCATTTGCAACGTGAGGATGAGCGGGTTGTCGTTGAGGAATTTGATTAGCATTTTCTTCAGCACCATTTTCCTCAGGTGCATCAGCATGACGTTCTTCATGTTCTGGAATGACTTCTTCGGCAAATTCTTCGGTAGGAATGACATCCTCAGTAGCCTTGAACTTAATAGATTCCTCAGGAGGTATTTCATCTGTCACAGGAGGTAGGTGCTCTCTTTGCGAGCCATTAGTCTCATCGAATCGCACATCTATAGTTTCAACAACCTTGTGGTGATAGGTGTTGAAGACTCTGTAGGTGTGCGAGTCCTTACCATAACCGAGCATAAAACCTTCATGTGCTTTCTGTAAGTGCATCTAGTGCCACCCCTAGTTGGTTTTGGAGTATTGACGACAAACCTAGTTGAGGGACTAATGTGTTTGCGAGAATTGCAGGATAACACAGGTAGAAGTCCCTCATTGATTCGGTTTTCCTACCAGAGATGACCCCTAAAAATGTATGAAGACATTGAAGTCAAAGGTGGTATGTGAAGACATTCACATTGAAGACTATGACAAGAGAAGACATCGCGTGAAGACTATGGAGCGTGAAGACTTAGCAGTTTCGTCGTTCTGTGTTTTTCTTTGTTGAGTCATAGGAACCACCGTACTGTTAAGTGGGGTCCAAGAGAACCAGTCAGAATGACTGAAGTGATGCTTAACCAAAATCCTATGTCTTTGAGTGAAGACTATGAGAGCGAATCTTGTCTAGAGTTGCACAAGTCAACTTTGCTTGTAGCCCAAGTAAAGTTGTCGTGTGTGTTTGAAATCTGACTGTTGGAACACGTGTCAGTTCCTTAGTGACCCAGGGTCATTTCGGACAAATCAGGTCGGGTTGCCTAGTGGCTATAAATAGCCCACCCCCTACAACCATAAACGGTTGGCTGCTCAGAGTTAAAGCACGGCTTTTGTCGTTTGAGAGCAACCCACCTCGAAGCCTTTGAGAGAGAATTCCTTGAGAGGATAAAGCCCTAAACACCCAGAGCCAAAGAGTGTTAGGCATCACTTAAGTCTTCCTGTCTGTGTGATCTAAAGACTTATTACACTTGAGGATTGTGAATCCTCCAGCCGGTTAGGCGTCGCGTTCTGAGCATCCAAGAGTCATTGTGGATCACCGGTGAACGAAGTCTGTGAAGGTTTGGAAGTCTACCTTGAAGACTTACCAGAGTGATTGGGCGAGGACTGGGTGTCCTTAGCTCAAGGGGAATAAGGTGAAAACGAGGTCTTCTGAGTTGAATCTCAGCCTCCCTAACCAGACGTACAGTTGTCACAGCAACTGGAACTGGTCCAACAAATCATTGTCTTCAACGAGTCACTGGTTTCATCCTTCCCTTCCCTTTACTTACTGTTGGTCCTTGTGAAGTCATTGTACAATTGCATCACCATTTGACTTCATGGAGTGATTACTTGTTCTGATTGGCTTCACAATATCTTCCTACCATTTGACTTCAAGAAGAGAACATGTCACAAGTGCAAGAAACCTGGCCACTACATCTCTGAGTGTCCATAGTGGGACAATGAGAACAAGAAGAAGCAGAAGAGCAAGGAGTATGACTCTGACGACAAGAAGAAGAAGAAATACTCAAAGTCTTCTTCCAAGTCTTCCTCCAAGTCTTCATCACACAAGAAGAGCTCATCTGGCAAGGCACGTGCGTTTGTTGGCAAGGAAATGGAATCTGAGGAGGAGTCCGCTTTTGAGGAGGCGGAGGTGGAGTCTGAGGAGGAGTCCGATTCTGGCGTTGCGAGTCTGGCTACAGCATACGTTGCCAAGTCCATCTTCAACACCGAAGACAATGACTTCATCACCGACACCGATGCAAATGACAAGGACTACTCCGCTCCTTCCTACTGCTTCATGGCACGCGGTGCCAAGGTAAACACACACACTACTCACTATCAAACATCTAGTGACGATGACTCTGATTGTGGTTCCAAACCCAGCTACAAAACACTTGCTAAAATTGCAACTGAACAACAGAAAGCTATGGAACACATTCAAAAACTGTTAGACAAAAGCGATGATCTGTTAGACACTGAATTGACTCGATCTCAGTCCTTAATTGAAGACATAAAAAATCTTCACGTTAAGTATGAGGAGCTTGAAAGTCGTCATGAAACGCTCGCAACAACTCATGAAAGGCTTTTCTAAGATTATCTTCAAAGGAAGCAAGATCTTGAGAAATTGAGAGTGGCTCATGAAGATCTTCAAAAGGAAAATGAGTCACTCCATGCCGAACAGATCAGTTTAGCTCAGGAAGGATTTGAACCACCATGTCTTAAATGCATTGAGCGTGATAACGCTACTTCTATTGCTGAATGTTCTACTGCTGCTACTATTGCTATATCTTCAACTGTTGATGTGGTAACTAACCCCTCTGCTGAAGATACCACTGCTATTGCTGATGAGAATGCTAGGTTGAAGACACTGCTTGAAACAGGGATGTACAAAAGTCTCAAAGGGCATCAGACACTATGTGATGTCCTCAAAAGGCAGATCCTGAACCGAAACCCTAGGAAAGAGGGTGTTGGGTTCGAAAGGAAAATGAATGCTGATGGCTCTTACTGGAAACCTGAGCAGTACCCCAAAACCACATGGGTTGCTGCAAAGGAACCTTCAGCGGATCCATCCACCCTATCTGGCTTCACTTGTGCTAATCCCATTGTTATTGATGAATCCTTTGATGCAAACTATAAACTGTTTAAGAATCAGAATGGTGAAGTGTTTGCCAAGTATATTGGTACTAACTACAGGAATGGACCGCCTATGAAGAAGATCTGGGTGCCGAAAAGGTGTTTGGAGAATCTTCCTGTGAATGTCATCATGACACCACAGGTGAAGAAGACAAACCCCAGAACACAGGCTTCATACGGTCCAAAGGCTTCATACAGACAGAGGACTCACCTGAGTCGCACTAACGCAAATGTTTTGCAGGGAAACCATACTCAGGCCTGTGAATATGAGCGCGTTTCATCAAACCGCCATGTTCATAAGACCAAGAACTATTCTGCTTATTCTTATGAGTACTATTGTCCACCTGCAAGACTTTTTGCTAGGGCTCCAAAGCCAAAGTTCTCATATGCTGCACTTAGACTCATTGCTTCGAAGCCACCCTTGAAGATGTGGGTGGCTAAGAAAGCTTAACTCTATTTTGCAGGGAAAGGTCTCCATCCGAAAACCAAAATCGTCTGACACTATTGCTGGGGACCTTAAACATCTTGTAGGGTGCAAGATCAAATGCCCAAATGGTCTTATTATGTACTTTGTTCCTGAATCGCTTGCTACTTGCCCTATCAATCCTAATCTCAATTTAATCTTTAATAATCCACTGGTTTGTCAAATGTTTTTGCTTCGCAATTCTCTTCGTGAAGCCTATCCCCCTACTGCACTGTAGGGTACGACACCAGCTGCTTCAGAATGGATTATTGATAGTGGGTGTACAAATCACATGACTGGCAAGCGAAGCCTTCTCATGGACTCAACTTTACGTCCATCTGACAAAAGTCACATCACATTTGCTGACACTAGTAAAAGCAAGGTATTGGGTCTAGGTAGAGTTGCAATCTCAAAGGATCAGCACATGGATAAAGTCATGCTTGTTGAATCCCCTGGTTTCAACTTAATGTCTGTCTCAATGCTTTGCGATTTAAACATGATTGTGATGTTTGGAAAATATTGTTGCCTTGTACTAATGGAATCTGACAAGTCTCTAGTGTTTGAAGGGTATCAGAAAGATGATTTGTACGTGGTAGATTTCTCAGCAGGACCACAACTTGCAGTATGTCTTCTAGCAAAAGCTTCTGAATGCTGGCTCTGGCATCGAAGGCTAGGGAATACTGGCATGAGGAACCTACACACCCTTGCAAGGAAGAAGCATGTCATAGGCATCGAGGGCGTCAAGTTCAAGAAGGATCACTTATGCGGTGCCTGTGAAGCAGGAAAGATGACGAGGGCCAAGCATCCCTCGAAGACAATCATGACAACGACTCAACCCTTCGAACTGCTCCACATGGATCTTTTCGGTCCCACTCATTACTCAACTCTTACTACTACTGCTTGTCTCTATGGCTTTGTCATTGTTGATGATTATTCAAGATATACTTGGGTGCATATAATCCTCTACAAGACTGAAGTGCAGGATGTCTTCAGACGCTTTGCCAGTCGAGCAATGAACAACTATGGTGCCAAGATAAAGCACATCAGAAGTGACAATGGTACTGAATTCAAGAACACTGGCCTAGATACATATCTTGATACCTTAGGCATCACACATGAATTCTCAGCTCCGTATACGCCATAGCAGAATGGCGTCGTCGAACGCAAGAACAGAACACTTATTGAGATGGCCCGGACGATGCTTGATGAATACAAGACTCCAAGAAAATTCTGGCCGGAAGCCATTGATACTGCATGTCATATCATCAACCGTGTTTATCTTCACAAGCTTCTGAACAAGACATCCTATGAGCTCCTTCCTGGCAAGAAGCCAAATGTCAGTTACTTCAGAGTATTTGGCGCCAGGTGCTGGATCAAGGATCCACATCACACTTCAAAATTTGCACCAAAAGCACATGAGGGTTTTATGCTTGGATATGGAAAGGATTCGCACTCCTACATAGTCAACCTTTTTCACTATAAAGTGGTTGAAATAGTGGATGTGCGGTTTGATGAGACGAACGGCTCACAAAGAGAGCACTTGCCAAATGTGCTAGATGAAGTTCCATCCAGTGAATCAATCAAACTTATGAGAACTGGAGAAATCATACCGTCTGAAGCTCAGCCTGAAGAGGAACTTATCATCTCCGCACCTGATCAGCCTAAAGACAATGCTCAGCCTGAAGACAATCCCTCTAACGATGACAATGATCAGCAAGAGCAAAATCTTCATCCTGTACATCCTCGTGTTGCAAATGAAGTACAGATTGAGAGAATAATTGATAGCATCAATGCACCAGGTCCACTCACTCGTTCAAGGGCAACACAGCTAGCAAATTTCTGTGGGCACTTCACATTCGTCTCAATATCTGAACCCCAGAAAGTTGAAGAAGCCTTCATGGAACCTGAATGGATTCAAGCTATGCAAGAAGAGCTTCAACAGTTTGAGCTGAATAATGTATGGGAACTGGTTAAGCGTCCTGATCCTCGCAAGCACAATATAATAGGCACCAAATGGATATATCGCAACAAGCAAGATGAGCATGGTCAAGTTGTTAGAAACAAAGCTCGTCTCGTTGCTCAAGGGTACACTCAAGTTGAAGGGATTGACTTTGATGAAACATTTGCTCCTGTGGCTAGCACTACAGGAATCAGCTATTTTGCCGTCTGCCACGGCGGACGGCAAAGGCATGAACGGCGGACGGCAAAAGGCTCCGGCAAAGTAGGCTACGATAAACAGCTACTTTGCCGTCTGCTTCCTAGCGGCTGACGGCAAAGGCCCTTTGCCGTCTGCGGCGTACGGCAAAGAGAGCGGATGGCAATAATTGCGCTGTCAGTCCGTTAAGTGGCTAACGGCAGGCCTTTGCCGTCCGCCGCTAACGGCAAAATTTCTAGTGTCTTTGCCGTCCGCCGTATGATGTCATCTACACTTCACTACATGGCAGGTTCTTTGCCGTCTGCCACTGATGGCAAAGTGCAGGTTCTTTGCCGTCTGCCACTAATGGCAAAGTCTTTGCCCTCTGCCACTGTAGGCAAACTGACCAAATGGGTCAGCTCCCAGGAAGCACAGCTGGATGCCACGTGTCTTCTTTGCCGTCCGCGGCAGACGGCAAAGAGCCCGTTGCCATCGGTGGCAGACGGCAAAGAGCCTGCATATTGGCTCTTTTATCTGTTTTTTATTAAATCCAACAATTTTCATCACAAATATATATGACATATATAGATATATTTCAAAAGGCCATTACAGAGCAAACATATAAGATATCCAACACATAACTTCATCATCCAACCATATATATTACATGCATAGTTCCATCATACATAACAAGTTCAACATAGAGGCATCCAACCATATATATTACAATAGTTTCATCCAACGATACATGCATAGTTCAACGATACAAAAGAAACAGAGAAAGGATAAGGAGCACTCCATCTATGCAAGCTTTCGTCAAGTGAATGAAATCTGCAAAATGAAAAATAAGAAAGTTAGAACAAGAAGAGTAGAACAAGAAGAAGAGTAGAACAAGAAGAAGACTAGAACAAGAAGAGTAGAACAAGAAGAAGACTAGAACAAGAAGAGTATGTCATTTATGAGCTAACTTATGTGAAATGGACCATATATGAGCTAACTAAGTTGAAATGGGTCGTTTATGAGCTAGCTAAGGTGAAATGGATCATTTATGAGCTAACTTAGTTGAAATGGGTCGTTTATGAGCTAACTAAGGTCAAATGGATCGTTTTTTAGGTAAGTAAGGTGAAATGGATCGTTTTTTTAGCTAACTTAGGTGAAATGGATCATTTATGAGCTAACTTAGTTGAAATGGATCGTTTTTGAGCTAACTTAGGTGAAATGAATCATTTATGAGCTAATTTAGTTGAAATGGATCTTTTTGAGCTAACTTAGGTGAAATGGATCATTTAAGAGCTAATTTAGGTGAAATGGATCGTTTTTTAGCTAACTTGGTGAAATGGATCGTTTATGAGCTAAATTAGTTGAAATGGATCGTTTATGAGATAACCTAGGTAAGATGGGTCATTTTGGAGTTAACCTAGGTGAAATGGGTCATTTTAAAGCTAACGTAGGTAAAATGGATCATTTAGGAGCTAATCTAGGTAAAATGGGTCATTTTTGAGCTAACTTGGATGAACTGGATCATTTATAAGCTAACCTAGGTAAAATGGGTCATTTTAGAGCTAACTTAGGTAAAATGGATCGTCTATGAGCTAACTAAGCTAATTATGCAATTTTTGACATAAGTAAGCTAAGTACATATCGTTTTAGAGCTAACTTAGGTAAAATGGATGGTTTTGGAGGTCAGTAAGCTTATTAAGTCATTTTGGAGGAGAAGAAGCTAAGTCTAGGTCATTATGGTAAGCATTGGAGGAAATAAAGCTAAGTCTAGGTCTTTATGCATGTGTTAAGCAAAACACTAGATAAACTTACCAAGATCCAGGAGGTGTAGGAGCGGGGTGGCTCGTGTCGGTAGCTGGAGAAGGATCATGCGATGCTTGTCTGGAGTTACGCTGCACCAAAGATCATTTCCAATGTCTTGTTAGCATGATGACACTCAAATGTTAAGACTAGCAAGTAATGTCCATTCAAATAAAACTCACCGTGGTCCCAGGAGCAATCACTGGCATCGGCGGAGCGGTCTGACCTGTCTTCTCGCACACAGACTGCACATTTGGTTTTGACGACTCAGTCATACTAGTTAGTAATGAGACAAACACTACATGAATGTTTTGGCTAATCTGCAGAAGAAACTTACCACAAGGAGCTCGTACATGGCCCTTGCCTGCATGTCATTCCGTGCCCTCTCCTCCTCCATCATCTTTGTCGTCCTCTCCTCCAACTCCCGCTGCCTCTCTGCCGCCTCCGCCAGAAGTTTCTCCGTTCTATCTCTCTCACTCTATATAGCAGCCTGCAACACCACTCACATGACCATTTGTAATCATTGATGGAAGCGCACACAATGTAATGGAGAAAGATAACTGAGTACGTATCACTAACCTTGATGGCGAGTTGCACTGGCCATTCACGAGGCCTTATCTCAGGAGCGGAGCTCGACTGGCGCGCCTTGATCTCTGGGAGAGTGCTAGGACAACGGATAAGTCCATCTCCAATGGCTATGGAGCCATGGGACCTCCCGCCACCAGATATCATCACCAGCTCTGGATCAATGGGACCCTAGCTCGGGTTAAAGTCCTCCCCTTTCCTCGCCTTACCCTCATCTCTATATCTCACGAGCTTGTTGTGGGAGGAGATGTTGGTGAAGTTGTTTGCATCATCGAGGTCAGACTGAGAGAAAGCCTTGACTTTCTTGAAAGAGGCAGTGTGGGCCATGGCATACAGGTCCTACACCTCTGGCACCTTATCCGCCTTATTGTAGTGTGCCTGAAAGAGAGAAACAATGAAAATTAGTAATTAAAGGGCTCAAGCTAGCATGATGAATGAATTGCATGAATCATGAAGCAAACCACATACCCAGTTGCGCCCGAACTGATATAAGTTGGAGCTGCCTTGATGGTGTGGCACACCTTCCATTTGGGCACGTTTGTCCTTGGCCTCGTTGTGGAGGGCTAGCCATTGTTTTGAGCACCACTCATCGACCAAAACCTCCCAACAATCCATCCGATCCGCACACCATCTTGGAGGCGCCTAAGTTAGCAAATAGAAACTTGAGCGCTACGGCTAAGAATTACTAAATGAAGGAACTTAAGTAGAGAAGGCCTTAAGAATTACCTTCATGTACTGCTCCTTACTCATGAACTTATCGCGACACACCGGCTTGGTCTTCTTGATACCACGCAAGGCGTAGTAGTCTCGAACAGCCTGCACCCGAGCCTCGTGCCGTAAGTTCTGGAGTAGGCGCTTGCAGACGTTCTCGATAACATGTGCCGCGTCCTCCTCGTATCCCTCCTCACACCTGTAGAATGTATGCAATCAAATGAGACAATATTGATTAGTACAATTAATAACTAGCTAGTTGAAGATTTTTAAATGTGTAAAGGAGAAATTACCCAGAACTTTCTGATCATCATGTCTGCCCTCGTGTCGCACACGACACCGTCAATAATCTCATCCGGCGGGGTCGGGGCAGCCACGTAGTGCTCCCAGCTCAATCCAAGCTCTGGAAGCCGACCCTCACCAGGCAACGTGACAAACCCCGGGAAGTTTTGCCGGCAAAGAACTCCAAGGACGGAGTTGGGCCGGCGGACACTATGATGGTGGTCCCAACCCCTGCAGCATGACAAGGCCAACGCATTAGTTATTTGAAGAAACGTGAATGCAGAAGGTACAAAAATATTAAATGCACTTACGTACCTCTCCCCATCAGGGAAAATCAACCACCTCTGCTCGTGGGTCACCGGCACGGACGGGAGCCGTGTAGCACCATGCTGGTAGACGTTGCCCCCCTCCTCCCCCTCCTCATTAGTCAGCTCCTCGCCATCATCAGCATGGCCACTCGGCTCCCCGCCATGCTCAGGCTGACCCGACCAGGTACCCCATCCAGACGTGTGCTCCTCCGGGGTCTCGTGGGCCGAAGGCCCGTCGACCCGAGGCTCGTGGGCCGAAGACTCGTGGACCGGAGGCTCGTGGACCGGAGTCCGTGCAGCCTCCTCCTCAGACGAGTCCACCCTAGCAGTCACGTGCTCGGGTGAAACAGCTGGGGGTGGTGGCGAGGAAGGCGCCGTAAGAGTCACCCTACCTCCTCTCCCGCGACCACGTGCTCCACCTCCTCTCTTCTTCTTACCTCGTCCCCTGCTGGGCACCGCGGTGGACGAAGAAGGGCCCGACGGTGTCGCCATACTGTCCAGCAACGCTTGGCGGAGAGGTGCGTGTGGAATGGAAGACCTCGCACCACGCGCCGATGAAGAAGGGGCCTCGGCGCGCTCCCGACCAGCGCCCACCATCTTTCAACACCTGCCATGACAAAGAATAAACGAAATTAGTACAACATAAAAAAGTACCGACATGAATAATAATATGTATATCACTTAAGTGTATCATCATCAAGTACAACATAAAAAAATTGAATACCTGACACTACTAATAATCTCGATCGGTATCATCAATAAATGCATAATCATCATCATCACTATAATCAATGATGGGCTCATAGGGTTCATTGACATCAACATGTGCAAGGCCACCTTGACGTAATCGGTCAAGCATTGACAGGTCATCCGCAGCAGTAACCTCTTCTTGTTCCGGCTCTTCTTGTTCCTCCTCTGGGGTGATGTCGGATTCATTGTCGCTGTCTACTTCAATGTTTTGGGGTGAAGTATAGCGGTTCTTGAAACGCTTTTTGGAAAGACGTGTCTCTTGGAAGAATTCTCCTTCATATGTGTCTGGGTTAATGTGAGGTTCATAATCCTCTTCCTTCGGGGGAGAAAGTCTAGCACGTGGCGGCACTTCATAAATGACATCCCAACCTTTCAGATTTGGATTAGTTTGGCAGGCCCACGGTAGATAGAATACTTGGGTCGCCTGTTGAGCCATAATATAGACATCAGGAACATCTAAATGAGTGCTTTGGTTGATTTCAACTAGACCTATATGTTCATGAGTCCTTCTAGTCTCCTTCGGCTGAAACCAATAACATTTGAAGACTACGACATTCGGTGGGTTTTCACCATAGAACAGAAGTTCATAAATTGCTTCAACTCTCCCATAATACTCGGTACCTCCTTCGCCGATAGCAGATACACAACAATTTGTAGACTTTCGGTCGGCCATAGATAGCTCTTTGCCATAGGTACGAAAGTGATACCCGTTGATGTCGTACTTGTCAAATGAACGGACCTTATAGTCAAAAGCATTAGCGACTTGTCTCAATTCGGCGTCCATCTGAATTAGCCTACAAGTTTAATATGAAAGGATTGTTGCATTATGCACAAATTAGCGAATGAAATGAAATTGTCTAATAGAAATTACCGTTTGTTTGAACCAAGAGATGAAACCGGGATAGCCACCTCCTTGCTTTGCGAGAAGCTCATACTCTTCGACGGAATCCTTTTGGATCTCCGCTCCATACGAGAATATGGCGACGTATCGACTGTATGACATATCCAGGAATAAGAGTAGTTCAAAGGAAATAGAAGTTGCGAAACAATGTACCGAGAATTTACTCGATGTACGGCCGCACTTCTATCAGGTTGTTGAAGATATACAACGAAATGGTCCGCCATTCTTCGTTATCCAAAGATACTGGATGTGAAACACTAGCTGGTGCGAGATTCCCTTTGAATAGGCTGAGGTTGGATCCACCCTTTTTAGGCTCATCAGCATTGTACCGAGGCTTCGGATTATGCAAATGACGATTTTTGGCTTTGTAGTGCGCTGTTACGAAGTTTGCCGCCTCCTCTGTGATGAATGCCTCAGCCATCGATGCTTCAATTACGTTTATTTTTACATTTTTCTCGAAGCGTCTTCTGCATCCTCTCTATTGGGTAGCACCAACGATTTTGCACGCCCCCCCCCCAATCTTGCCTCGGTCGGGAGATGCAAAATCAAATGCTGCATTGGATTAAAGAAGCCCGGTGGAAAGATCTTCTTTAACTTGCAGATCAACTCCGGCGCCAACTCTTCCATTTCTTCTAGCACGCCAGGCGATAGTTCTTTCGCACAAAGAACACGGAAGAAATAGCTGAGTTCTACCAGTACTAGCCATTCATCCTCAGGGATGAAGCCACGCAACATCACCGGCATTACCTGCTCAATCCACATGTGCCAATCATGACTCTTAAGACCAAATATCTTCAGTTTATCAAGATTCACTCCCCTCTTTAGATTCGCTGCATACCCATCGGGGAACATCAACTGCTATTTCACCCACAAGAGAATTTCCCTCATAGCTGGCCTTCCAAGATTGAACCATGCCTTTGGCTTCATCCAGTTCTGCTTTCCTTTCGGTTCTTTCATGTTTTGTAACGGCCTATCACATAGCGCCTCCAGATCGACTCTATCCTTAGTATTATCCTTTGACTTCCCATCTATGCCGAACAATGTACCAAAAAGTGCCTCAGCGATATTCTTCTCAGTGTGCATCACGTCGATGTTGTGTGGGAAAAGGAGGTCTTTGAAGTAAGGCAGATCCCATAAGCATGTTTTGTGAGTCCACGCGTGCTTAGTATTATACCCCTTGAAGTACCCTGGACGTTGTGGATCTGGCTCGAGAGCGTTTAACTGATCCAGGGTCTGTTGGCCTGTCAATGCAGGTGGTGCATAGTTTTTGACAACTCTACCCCTGATGAAGTTATTCTTGTCTTTCCTGAACTTATGGCGAGGATCCAGGAACTGTCTATGCATGTCGAAGCAAGAAAACTTGCGACCGGCCCGAAGCCAATGAAACTCAAGAGCTCCCTTGCATGTGGGGCACGGTAACCTTCCATGCACACACCAGCCAACGAATAGCGCATACGCCGGCAAGTCATGCGTCGAGTACATGTACCAGACATGCATTATGAAGTTCCGTTTGCTAAAGGCGTCGTATGTCTTGAACCCATTATCCCAGGCTTCTTGCAATTCGTCCTTAAGCGGCTGCATGTACACATTCATATTTTTGCCCGGATAGTTGGGTCCTGGAATTATCAACGTCAGGAAAATGTTCTTTCTTTGCATAATCTGTCCGGGGGGAGATTGAGTGGAAAGACAAATATGGGCCAACAACTGTATTGGGCTACCGTCATACCAAACACACTGAACCCATCCGTGCTGATGCCGACTCGAGGATGCCTTGGATCTGCCGCTTTGTCGGCATGTAATTCATCAAACTTTTTCCACGCAACACCATCCGATGTGTGTACCATCATCAGATTCCCATCTGCATCTAGTTTGGTTCTTTTGCCTGTTTTGTGCCATGTCATCTGTCTGGCCGTCTCTTCGACCATGAAAAGACGTTGAAGTCTTGGTACGATTGGCATATACCGAAGAACACTAACGGGGATTTTGGTCTGTGTCTTCTCACCCATACCATTGTCTACCACAATATACCTGGAAGACTTACAAATGGGACAATAGTTCAAGTCCGCATAGTCAAGCCTAAATAAGGCACATCCTTTCTCACAGGCATGTATCTTCTCATAGGGCATCTTCAGTGCACGGAGGATTTTGTCCGACTGGTACAGGTTTGCAGGCATTACATGGCCTTTGGGTAGAAAGCGTCCAAATACTGTCATAATTGCGTCATAGCATTCTCTGCCCAAGTTGAACTGAGCCTTCAGAGCCATTACTTGTGAGATGGCATCCAACTGACAAAGCTCAGTGTGCTCGTGGAGCGGACGTTTCGAAGACTCCAACATTTCATTGAAGGCCTTTGCAGATTCCTCCATCTCCTCGTCCGAATCCCGAGCATCATCATAGCCTTGCACCATGTTTTCCATCCCGGTACCATGCTCGTCGGTGCAACGACGATCCACCTCAGCTCGGTCACGTTGGGCAGACTCACCATGAAATGTCCACACCGTATAATCGGGCGTAAAACCACTCTTCTGCAGGTGTTTGCCCATTTCAGCCTCTGTCTTCTTTTCCCAATTGCCGCACCGGAAATAGGGGCACCAGGTTTTCTTTTGGCCATTTGCAAATGCGGCTTGCACAAACCCCTTAGTTTTTGTGAACCATTCAGCGCTCCATTTGTTTTGACCAGTGTGACCGGTATACATCCAAGCACGGTCACTCATCTTGACTTTCAGAGCTACTGGACACACAACAATTATATATGTAATTCACCATGTATATATTCATCAGTTGATCTACTTTGTCAATTTTATTACGTCCATGCAACCTACACTCTAATAGGTAATGATAGGTCCTAATCCCACCCATGTATGTGTAGATTGGGTTCATTTTCCCATGCTATGCTCCGGATCCGACGCAAAATTTCAGCAGCACCTCCCCGTTGTTCTCCTGATACACGTCTCTGCAATAAACAGAGAGGATGTGTACCCGGAGAACAACAGGGGAGGCACTGACGAAATATATGCGTCGGATCCGGAGCAAAGCATATGGGAAAGCGAACCCAATCTACACATACTCGGGCTGTCCATGGATAGCGTTGGACAATTCGAAAGAATCAAGGTTATAAATATGCAAATGCATGCATATTTATAACTATGATGCTTTCAAACGGGAGACACATATTGGTTACGCATACTGATGATTCAAGACACATATATAGCTAGCTATCAAGTTTCATCGGAATAGATCAAATAATTAATGGGGGAGGAGGACTTGTCATTTGTGCTCACCCACGAACGAAGGGGCAGAGCTCGTCAAACGCACGGCGAGGTCGTCGAACACCAAACCTCACAGCGATGAAACAACTGCACATTTAAAACTACACGATCAACACAATTATATATGATGTTTTTCATAACAAAATCGAAAAATATATGACCTGACTAATAATTCACAAATATATGACCCCGTCGGCCTCTAGAAGGCCAAAGAACACCTTTTCGGGAGGTGTCGGTGGTCGGGGTGTCCTGTCGGTGTCGGGGTGCCGTGTCGGGGTCGGGGTGCTGTTTCGGGGTCGGGGGGTCGGGGTGTCGTGTCGATGTC
>NC_057794.1:276834674-276968415 GCF_018294505.1 Triticum aestivum
AGAGGTGGGAGAGAAAGAGAGAGAGGGGGGGTGTGGGGCGCGGCCGTTAACACGTGGGGCCCTCCCTCTTTGTTGTCCGCCACCCTTTGCCGTCCGCCTTCTTGCTCTTTGTCGTCCGCTAGCGGACGACAAAGAGGGGGGCCGTTAGGTTTTTTTTGCAGCTCGTCAGTGGGGCCCCTCCCTCTTTGCCGTCCGCTAGCCGACGGCAAAGAATCTTTGCCGTCCGCTAGCGGACGGCAAAGAACTGGCTGATGGCAAATTTGGTCTTTGCCATCAGCCAGTTCTTTGCCGTCTGCTTTTTGGAAGCTGATGGCAAAGAGCTTCTTTGCTGTCTGCTAGCAGACGGCAAAGAACTGGCAGATGGCAAAGTAGCTGATTCCAGTAGTGTAGACTTGAAGCCATACGCATACTGCTGGCCTATGCAAATCATCATAACATACTTCTATATCAAATGGATGTGAAGAGCGCTTTTCTCAATGGCAAGATTGAAGAAGAAGTGTATGTTGCACAACCGCCTGGCTTTGAAGATCCAAAACATCCTGACATGGTGTACAAGCTCAACAAGGCACTGTATGGCCTCAAACAAGCCCCTCGGGCTTGGTATGACACACTCGAATACTTCCTGAAGAGCAAAGGCTTCAAATCTGGTTCCCTCGACCCCACTCTCTTCACGAAGAAATATGATGGTGAACTGTTTGTGTGCCAAATATATGTGGATGACATTATCTTTGGCTGCACCAATCAAAAATACAGTGAAGAGTTTGGATATATGATGCAAGAGCAATATCAGATGTCCATGATGGGTGAGCTGAAGTTCTTCCTTGGTCTTCAAATACGTCAGCAACGCAACGACATCTTCATATCTCAAGAGAAGTACCTCAAAGATTGCCTGAAGAAATTTGGTATGCAAGACTGTAAAGGCTTCACGACGCCAATGCCAGCCAAACATCATCTGGGTCCCGTCGACAATGGTAAAGAGTTCGATCAAAAGGTATACCTCTCCATGATTGGTTCTTTACTTTATCTATGTGCATCTAGGCCAGATATTATTCTTAGTGTTTGCATGTGTGCTCGATTCCAAGCGGCACCAAAGGAATCGCATCACTTAGCTGTGAAGCGAATTCTTCGATATTTGGCTTACACCCCAACACTAGGATTATGGTATCCAAAGGGCTCAGAGTTTGATCTGGTTGGATTCTCGGATGCTGATTATGCTGGTGACAAGGTGGATCGCAAGTCTACATCAGGCACATGTCATTTTCTGGGACGATCACTTGTATGTTGGTCTTCAAAGAAGCAGAACTGTGTATCTCTCTCCACTGCTGAATCTGAATACATTGCTGCTGGATCTTGCTGCGCTCAGCTTCTGTGGATGAAGCAAACACTCAAAGACTATGGCATTCATCTGAAGCAAGTGCCACTCTACTGTGACAATGAAAGCGCCATCAAGATCGCCAACAACCCAGTTCAGCACTCGAAGACAAAGCACATTTAAATTCGTCATCACTTTCTCAGAGATCATGTTGTGAAGGAAGATATTGATATCATACACGTCAACACTGAAGAGCAATTGGCAGATATCTTCACCAAGCCCTTGGATGAGAAGAGATTTTGCAAGTTACAGTGTGAGCTAAATATCTTGGAATCCTCAAATGTCCTGTGATCAGGCACACATCCTAACACTTATGCATATTGATGACTTAGATGTGCAACACACGAAGTAAAATATATCTTCAATCAATGAAGACATACATTCTAAGTGTGAATACATTAATGTGGAATTTGACTTCGGAGTGCCACGATAATTGTGCGTCGTGTCTGGGTCTAATACTTCCTATACGGTGGGTAACGCCACCACCAAATTCTTCTGTTTGAAGTGTTTTACCCATGGCGTTACACTTGCTATGTCTTCACATTTTGTTTGTCTTCATTCTCAACTTGTCTTCATGATTATCTTCACTATGTTGGTTTGATTGTCTTTCTCACATATATATATATATATACATATACTAGTGTTCTGTCCTCTACAGCATTCACTTATAGCTATGTCTTCTTGTTGAATCTTTTGAACTAAGTGAATGTGATCGGACCCTAACCTCTCTATGCTTTCTATCTCAAACTCTATCTCTCCAAATCATATGCATTCTCTTGAAACCGTCGAAGGTCTTCTCTGTGTCCTTGTCAGCAGAAGATATAGAGACAAACATTAAGTCCACTTTCAATGCTAATTCCTTCACCTGAAACTTGGAGAAGTGGGAACGACCCCCGACAATCCAGGCGTGCATGGGAATGTGGAACAACCTCCGATATGTTGCATGATGGCCACGTGTCCTTCAGATGTGAATCGCCAGGGGCACCTATGTAATAACACTGTGCCGTCCCTGTCCCTATAAATACACGCCTCACCACCATCATTATCCTTTCTTCCACTCTCGCACGAACCCTAGCGCCACCGCTAGCCCTCGACGACGCCGGTGACAAAGCGCTTAGCTTCCGCGACCTCTCCGACGCCGTCCTCACGCCGGCCGCGGACATCGTCTTCTCCGCCGTCGCCGTAGGTGTCCTCCGTCGCCAAGTTAGGGCATGGACGATCGAACTGCTCGGCCTCCTCTTCCACTCCGTCTAGCAGTTCTTTGTGTGGTAAATAAAACTTCCTTTTTACGGCCCCTTTGATCCTATAGATTCGTTACATTCTACCACAAGCAGTTTCTGTTCACACAAGTTGGATCTATTTCATACTGCATCTCATAATATGCCTAGTATGTTCACTTATGCTTCACAAAGTAGTTAGATCCCTCACTTGTACTGATCCGTGGATTCGTACAAATCTAGAACCAACTCCTTATCTATGAGTGAATGTCTTCGCACGATGAGGTCAATGTCTTCTAAACTGATTTATCTTCAAAATCTTCTGAGAATGCATATGACCTCTTCCCCTTCCCTCGCACCTTAATGCTGTCACAGATACATGTCCGTGGGAGAATCCCTTGGTTCTCATAGTCTGCATTCATTTACAGAATTCTTACAGCATCATATAAATTCTCCCGTAGCCAGTTCTTGTTTGTCTAGCAAGAGAAAGCCTTTGAAGCCTTTGAACGTGTTGAAGCCATTCAGTTTAAAGTTCATGGTTGTAGATAAATCAATAAGGAAGGGTGGCAGAAAGTGTCGAGGTGAAACATCAAGAGATCTGCCCGATGACCTCTCAGAGATGTACAAGACAGATCCAGAAGAGGATTACAATCAGCGCAAGACCCGAATCCAATGGATTCGAAGATATTGGGCAGAATAATGGTTCAAGTACCGGTTTGTGACCAAGGAATATGCTGAGAAGAATGCCATCAAGCGACCATGGGGAGACATCCTATACAGAAATCTTCAGCCCAGGTCCAGAGATGAAGCCATTGAACAAGGCTTCTATCCCTGCATGGTCCGTGGACCACAGTCTGCGGATGCTGACCCATCGTCATTGCTATGGTGTCGTGACGACAATCTATTCAAGTGCAACTTCCAGTTTGCCCAGAATTCGGTGAAGCAGAACAAGAAGTCATTGGGACTAGACTTCAACCCTGGTCCCTCTGCTCCCCGTGCCGATGGCACCCGCGAAGCTGAACCCAATCTTGTTGGGCCCTTCTACAACCTGGAAGGTCTCATCACTCATATCATGGTTCAAGGGACAACCGTGGATGAGCCTGCAGATGATGCTGAATCTGATGAAGCGCCTGCACCGCCGAAGCCAAAGAAACTGAAGCAGCCTAAAGCTTCAAAGCCTGCCTCAGAACCAAAAATCTCACGGGCGAAGCCACTGGCTACTGCACCTCCTGAAGACAGTGTGCAGTCTGAAGATTTGTCACGCATCTCCAAGCCCTCGAAAGTCAAGATGCCTCTGCAACACACCAGCCAAGAACTGACTGCTGCTGCTATTCTGCGCAACGACGCTATTGATCTGTCCAGCGATGAAGATCTTGCAGATGACGCTCTTGAGCAACTGATCAAGAGCAAAGAAGAAGCAGAAATCTTCAATGACTTGCCTCTCTTTGACGTGGCAATCATCCGCAACTTCATTGACGAGTGGTTTGACACGCCCAACCTCAGCTTTGAAGATCTGCAACTTCCAATTGGCCTTAGTGTCGCCTTCCATGGCGCCATTGCTTCAGAGATAGCTATAGCTCAGCGCATCGTTGAACTGAAGCAAAAGATCGACTTTGAGAAAGCTCAGTTCAAGAAGCACATGGCCAAGCTCAGCGTGCAAGAGGTCAAAAATTTCAAGATCATGCTGCACAAGCTCAAAGAAGCCTTTCTCAAGAAGAGTGAAGAAGCTCAAGGTTCTCGTGAGCGCATGAAGAGCCTGGCTGACAAGTGTGTGCAAGCCTACAATGAGGCTGAGAAGCGCAAGGCCCTTGCTCGTCCTGGCATCGATCCCAGGATGGCTGCCAAGAAGAAGAAGAAGCCAGCTGTGGCCGAACCCGAAGCACCAAGGCAGGAAGCACATCCCATTGTCTTCCCAGCTAACATGACTGGCTCGAAGCCAAAGGTCAGGTCAACTGCTTCAGAACTGAAGAAGACGAGGACTGCTGAGGCTGAAGCGAGAAAGAGGAAACATCCTGAAGCCTCTGCTGCTGCTCCCTCCAAGAAGAAGCGCAAGACCAAGAAGGATCGGGCTGCTACCACAGAGCCCTTAGTTGTTGAACCTATCTCCATGGTTCGCCCTGCAGCTGAACATCAAGAGCGCCAACTGACTGTCCATGAGCCTGCTTCCACAGAGGCTCATGAAGCTGAAGACATTCTAGCAGCTGATCCCACCGCTGCTGAAGACTTTGGTCACCATGACAATGTTGAAGATGATCTTCAAGAGGATGGCTTCTCTGGACGTTTCAAGTTTGACTCCACACCTCCAAGAAGGACTGTACTGCGACGAACTCCATCTCTTGAAGACTCGGAGTTCTCTTCCTCCGCGGCAACTGTGAATGCCAGAGTGATCGAGGACGAAGACGTTGCCACTTCACCGCTCCCTACTTCTGCACGCATCGACACTGCCCCGAGTTCGTCTGCACCGCCGAACAACACCGACGACCTTGCTGCCTCACCTACTCCTCCTGGGAACGAGTAGACTCTCTATGTCTTCAAACCTTTTTGGTCCTTACTGACAAAAGTGGGAGAAGCATATGAGTTTGATAGTCTTGAAGCGGGTCCATATGGGCGGTTGCTTTATGTTTTTCCTAGTGTTTACAACTCTCGTTTTGATATATTTGGTTATTTGAGTTGTAACACTTAAACTCGATGGTCGTCTGCTACTTATTTGCTATTCTGTGATGCGATGATAAATTCTGCATGTGCGACGATAAATTCCGCACTTAGATCATTTTGCAGACGTCCATTTTTCATTATGCATGTCATTATCTTCACATACTTTTCATGCATGATGAATTGTCATCATAAGTTGAAGAGGATCTCCACAAGTACAACCTGCCATGTGCATTTGCATTCCAAAAGCAAATTACTTATATGCACATCTTCAGGGGGAGCCCTTGCAACTTATGAAGACAATTCCCTATCCTTTACAATTTCAAATATTATATTCCCCGTTGAAAACTTCAACTAGTTTGTCATCAATCACCAAAAAGGGGGAGATTGTAAGTGCATCTAGTGCCACCCCCAGTTGGTTTTGGAGTATTGACGACAAACCTAGTTGAGGGACTAATGTGTTTGTGAGAATTGCAGGATAACACAGGTAGAAGTCCCTCATTGATTCGGTTTTCCTACCAGATATGACCCCTAAAAATGTATGAAGACATTGAAGTCAAAGGTGGTATGTGAAGACATTCACATTGAAGACTATGACAAGAGAATACATCGCATGAAGACTATGGAGTGTGAAGACTTAGCAGTTTCGTCCTTCTGCGTTTTTCTTTGTTGAGTCATAGGAACCACCGTACTGTTAAGTGGGGTCCAAGAGAACCATTCAGAATGACTGAAGTGATGCTTAACCAAAATCCTATGTCTTCGAGTGAAGACTATGAGAGCGAATCTTGTCCAGAGTTGGACAAGTCAGCTTTGCTTGTAGCCTAAGTAAAGTTGCCGTGTGTGTTTGAAATCTGACCGTTGGAACACGTGTCAGTTCCTTAGTGACCCAGGGTCATTTCGGATAAATCAGGTCAAGTTGCCTAGTGGCTATAAATAGCCCACCCCCTATAACCATAAACGGTTGGCTGCTCAGAGTTAAAGCACGGCTTTTGTCATTTGAGAGCAACCCACCTCGAAGCCTTTGAGAGATAATTCCTTGAGAAGATAAAGCCCTAAACACCCAGAGCCAAAGAGTGTTAGGCATCACTTAAGTCTTCCTGTCTGTGTGATCTGAAGACTTATTACACTTGAGGACTGTGAATCCTCCAGCCGGTTAGGCGTCGCGTTCTGAGCATCCAAGAGTCATTGTGGATCACTGGTGAACGAAGTCTGTGAAGGTTTTGAAGTCTACCTTGAAGACTTACAGAGTGATTGGGCGAGGACTGGGTATCCTTAGCTCAAGGGGAATAAGGTGAAGACGAGGTCTTCTGAGTTGAATCTCAGCCTCCCTAACCAGATGTACAGTTGTCACAACAACTGGAACTGGTCCAACAAATCATTGTCTTCAACGAGTCACTGGTTTCATCCTTCCCTTCCCTTTACTTACTGTTTGTCCTTGTGAAGTCATTGTACAATTGCATCACCATTTGACTTCACGGAGTGATTACTTGTTCTGATTGGCTTCACAATATCTTCCTACCTGATCCTTACTGCCTAGCTGCTATTAGTCATTGTGCTTTCACTTCATTGAATACTTGACTATGGTTTGCCTAGTGTAGTCTACCTTCCGCTGCATGGTAATAGGTTTATTTCTATCATTTGTCTTCGAAACGTACATGTTTTGAAGACTTTCATAAGAATCGCCTATTCACCCCCCCCCCCCTCTAGTCGATCAGTAGCACTTTCACTTTTGGTGCAAATTTAGAACTGTGATGAGGATCTCTAATCCAAAATTTAGCACCGAAGACTTTGAAATAACTCACATTGGGTTTCTTGTCAGTGAGGAGTTCATATGCAGTCTTCTTGAAGAATTTGTGAAGATATACCGTGTTGATGATGTGGCATGGAGTATCAATTGCCTCAGGCCAAAAGCGAGGAGGCGTCTTGTACTCATCAAGCATAGTGCGGTCCATCTCAACAAGAGTCCTGTTCTTGCACTCCACAACACCATTTTGCTGAGGAGTATAAGGAGCGGATAACTCATGAGTAATACCAAGTTCATCAAGATAGTCATCAAGACCAGTGTTCTTGAACTCAGTTCCATTATCACTTTTGATGTGCTTGATCTTCACATCAAAGTTGGTTGAAGCCCTCGAGGAAAATCGTTTAAAGACTTCCTGCACTTCAGTTTTGTAAGTGATGATATGCACCCATGTATATCGAGAATAATCATCAACAATGACAAAGCCATATAACGATGCAGCATTAGTAAATGTGGCATAGTGAGTAGGGCCAAAGAGATCCATGTGAAGCAATTCAAATGGTCGAGTAGTAGTCATGATAGTCTTCGCTGGATGCTTGGCCTTGGTAATTTTTCCAGCTTCACTAGCTCCACACAAATGGTCCTTGAGGAATTTGACACTCTCGATGCCAATGACATGCTTCTTCTTCGTGAGCGTGTGTGCAGATTTCTCATGCCAGCATGACCAAGTCATCGATGCCATAGCCAGCCTTCTGAAGCTTTTGCAAGTAGACATGTAGCAGGTTGTGGTCCTGTAGAGAAATCAACAATATACAAATCTCCTATCCTAAAGCCTTCGAAGACTTTGGAATTTTCAGCTTCCATGATCAGAACACAACGATACTTGCCAAATACAACAGCCATATCGAGATCACAAAGCATTGAGACAGACATGAGGTTGAACCCTAATGACTCGACAAGCATGACTTTGTCCATGTGTTGATCCTTTGAGATTGCAACCTTACCTAGGCCCAATACCTTGCTTTTGCCTTTGTTAGCGTAGGTGATATGCTTCAGATGTGATGGAGATAGAGCAGAGTCCATCAATAAGCTCCTGTCACTAGTCATGTGATTTGTACTCAGTGGCTTTGGGTTGATCATCCTGTAGATGAATTAGTGCAACTTACGAACTCATATACTTCATCATTGAAGAATATGGTATTAATTTCATTAGATCAATTTCATCAAGCAATAGAAGAGATAAAGCAGTATGAGGACGTGAGAAATGAAAATTCATTTCTTCATGATTAGCTTGCGTCCTTTCAAGCAAATTCAGGTCTTCAGCAAATTCTTCAAACAATTAAGTTCGTCTCGAGACCTATCCCTGCATAAGAGGTTAGTTCTTTTTCTTCACCACCCACATCTGAAGGGGTGGCGAAGAGTTCATCATTCTGCGAGCTCCATAAGAGAAAGGTGGCATGGATGCCAATCCACTTCGTTTCACATAAGAGGGGTTAGGGTAAGCATAGGAGTAAGCAGAGAAATTCTTCGAGGACTTATGAACATAATGATTTGAAGAATAATGCACATATCCATAATCCTTAGATCTTCCCTACGAAACAGACGGGTTAGCACGATGATGCTCATATGAGGACTTTGATCCTTTTGAGGAATTTGATCCATGTGAGGAGTTTGGTCCGTATGAGGACTTGGATCCATATGAAGAATTTGGTCCATATGAAGAATTTGATCTAGGGTTCCTATTCTTCACAGGTGGTGTCATGATGACATTCACCTGAAGATTTTCAAGGCACCTTTTGGGAACCCAGATTTTCTTAATAGGAGAACCATTCCTGCAGTTAGTGCCAACATATCTAGCAAATACTTCACCATTCTGATTTTTGAACAGTTTATAATTGGAGTCAAATGACTCATTAGAAGAATATGAAGATTCACATGTAAAGCCAGATAAAGTAGATGGATCCACTGAAGGTCCCTTTGCAGCAACTCATGAGGTTTTGGGATACTGCTCAGGTTTCCAGTAGGTCCCATCAGCATTGAGTTTCCTCTCAAAAGCAATACCCTATTTCCTAGGGTTCCTGTTGAGGATCTGCCTTTTAAGCACGTCACAAAGAGCCCGATGCCCTTTGAGGCTTTTGTACATGCCTGTCATATACAATTCCTTCGGCCCTGCATCATCAGTGATACTAGCAATGTCCTCAGATGAGGAATTAGTGATAGCAGAGGCAGTTGAAGAATTTGCAGCAATGGAAGCATTTGAGCATTCAGGTGAAGAATTAGCAGTTTCACGTTCAATGCACTTCAAACATGGAGGAACAAATTCATCCTGAGTAGCGTTGATCTATTGAGCAAGTAATGAATCACGCTCCTTCTGAAGATCTTCATAACTCACTCTTAACTGCTCAAGATCCTGCTTTCTTTGAAGAAATTCATAAGAAAGCTTCTCATGATCAGATAGGAGAGTGTTATGATGACCTTGAAGATTGTCAAACTTGGACTAAAGTCTCTGAAGATTTTTAGTCAAATTTTTAGTGCAATCCATTTCATCGCCCAACATATCGTCGCTCTCATTTAGCATGTTTTGAACTTTTTCCAAAGCTCTTTGTTGTTTAGTGGCAAGGGAAGCAAGTTTGACATAACTGGGTCCAAATTCATCACCAGATTCATCATCACTAGACTCAGATAAGTAGCATTCAGTTACCTTGGCACCTTTTTCCATAAGGCATGGTACAGAGGATGATGATTATGAATTGACAGTCATAGCCTTGCGCGATTCCATGAAGTCCTCGAACCAGGGTTCATGGTGAGATCGATGACTTGGATAGACCTCAGAGAGTCGGTCCCAGATTAGTTTCGCATGGCTGAGATGCATAACGTTCCTGAACTGGTTTTGTGACAAGCTGGAGCAAATGATGTCCTTCGCCGTGAGTTTGAGTAACGTGTACTTGCGAATATCATCAGCCTCCGCCATCTTGCATAGGTTAGTGAGACCAATTTCGGTGACGGTCCAGAGTTTTCTGTTCATCGCTATGAGGCGCTTCGTCATCATGGCCTTCCACTTGGGATAATCATGACCGACAAAGATGGGGCATGTCATAGTCTTCATTCCTGTGGTCGACATAACTAAAACTCCAGGCAGTTAAACCAAAATCACACATAACAAGGGAGTAGCTTGCTCTGATACCAATTGAAAGTGTGTTATCGACTAGAGGGGGGTGAATAGGCGATTTTTATGAATTCTTCACTAAGTAATTTCAGGGTGAGGAAAAGAACTACTTGCAGCGGAATAAGTACTCAAAAGTAAACATAATAGAACATGAGCATGGTCTTCATGATGAAATGAAAACAAGCACAGAGTACAGAAAGCGTAAACACAAGATAACACAGAATGAAGACAAACAAACTAAAGAAATTGAGCTGAGAAAATAGAGAAAGTCTTCAGTCAAAGTCATCAAACAGATATGAATAAGCACACAACACATAAATGAGGAAATGGAAGGGTTGAGGAAATAGAACCAGGTAGCTTGGTGAAGACAATGATTTGGTAGACCAGTCCCAACTACTGTGACAGTTGTACATCTGGTTAGGGCAGCTAGGTATTTAAACCCAAGGACACACAGTCCCGGACACCCATCGCTGAATACGTAGCTCAGGACACTCAGTCCTCACCATATTCCCCTTGAGCTAAGGTCACACAGACCTCGCCCAATCACTCGTGGTAAGTCCTCAGGTGACTTCCAAACCTTCACAGACTTGGTCACTTGGCGATCCACATTTTCCTCTTGGATGCTCTAGACCATGACGCTAACCGCCCGGAAGATGCACAGTTTTCAAAGGTAACAAGCGTTGGATCCACGCAGGATCAATCTCTTCAGTGAAGCTCAATCACTTGGGGTTTGTAGGTGTTTGGGTTTGGGTTTTCCTCACTTGATGATTTTCACTCAAAGTCCTCGGAGGATGGGATGCTCTCAAATGACAAGTGTCAGTTTATCTTGGAGCAGCCAACCAGCTAGTGGTTGTAGGGGGCGGCTATTTATAGCCTAGGGAGCAACCCGACATGATAAGACATAAATGCCCTTCAATGATATGACCGTTAGGTGGGTAGATATTTTGGGACAGCTAGCGCATAGCACAACAATGGTCGGAATTTTGAGTATCAAATTCCTCAGGGCTATCATGTTCCTCACTGTGTAGGCAAATCAGCATTGGCGAATTCCTAACTCCTCAGTCAGAACAAATTCCTCAGAGACCAGAAGAACTTCGTCTCTGTCACTGAAGAAATTTGACTAAACTGTATGAGATTTCCAATGGCTTCACTCGAAGGGATTGGTAGATGTAGCATTTGAGTTGTGCATCACTTGGAAAAAATTTCCTTAGTATTTCCTTGACCCCCTTTAACAGTACGGTGTTTCCTATGACTCAAGAAAGAGAAAATGAAACTGCGAAACCAAAAGTCTTCATGCTTCATGTTCCTCGAATGAATACCAAGTCTTCAGGATCACACCAATTTCTTCACTTTCAAAGTCTTCAGAAAGTCTTCAGAAATCCAAAGTCTTCAGTCGAAGAACTTCATTTTTAGGGGTCGACTTTGTCTGTAAATATCAAACTCCTCATAGACTTATAAACCTATGTACACTCACAAACGCATTTGTAGGTTTTTGGGTTTGGGTTTGGGTTTTCCTCACTTGATGATTTTCACTCAAAGTCCTCGGAGGATGGGATTCTCTCAAATGACAAGTGTCAGTTTCTCTCGGAGCATCCAACCAGCTAGTGGTTGTAGGGGGGGGGGGCTATTTATAGCCTAGGGAGCAGCCCGGCATGATAAGACATAAATGCCCTTCAATGATATGACCGTTAGGTGGGTAGTTATTTTGGGACAGCTAGCGCATAGCACAACAATGGTCGGAATTTTGAGTATCAAATTCCTCAGGGCTATCATGTTCCTCACTGTGTAGGCAAATCTGCACTGGCGAATTCCTAACTCTGATACGTCTCCGTCGTATCTACTTTTCCAAACACTTTGGCCCTTGTTTTGGACTCTAACTTGCATGATTTGAATGGAACTAATCCGGACTGGCGCTGTTTTCAGCAGAATTACCATGGTGTTATTTATGTGCAGAAACAAACGTTCTCGGAATGACCTGAAACTTCACGGAGCAACTTTTCAGAAAATATGAAAAATACCTGCAAAAGATGAAGGCCAGGGGGACCACCACCTATCCACGAGGGTGGGGGCGCGCCCCCTACCTCGTGGGCCCCCTGTTGCCTCTCCGACTCCAACTCCATATATTGTGTTTCGGGGAGAAAAAAATCAAAGAGAAGAAATCATCGCGTTTTACGATACGGAGCCGCCGCCAAGCTCTAAAACCTCTTGGGAGGGCTGATCTGGAGTCCGTTCGAGGCTCCGGAGAGGGGAATCCGTCGCCATCGTCATCATCAACCATCCTCCATCACCAATTTCATGTTGCTCACCACCGTGCGTGAGTAATTCCATCATAGGCTTGCTGGACGGTGATGGGTTGGATTAGATCTATCATGTAATCGAGTTAGTTTTGTTAGGGTTTGATCCCTAGTATCCACTATGTTCTGAGATTGATGTTGCTATGACTTTGCTATGCTTAATGCTTGTCACTAGGGCCCGAGTGCCATGATTTCAGATATGAACCTATTATGTTTTCATCAATATATGAGAGTTCTTGATCCTATCTTGCAAGTCGATAGTCACCTATTATGTGTTATGATCCGTTAACCCCGAAGTGACAATAATCGGGATACTTACCGGTGATGACCGTAGTTTGAGGAGTTCATGTATTCACTATGTGTTAATGCTTTGTTCCGGTTCTCTATTAAAAGGAGGCCTTAATATCCCTTAGTTTCCGTAAGGACCCCGCTACCACGGGAGGGTAGGACAAAAGATGTTATGCAAGTTCTTTTTCTTAAGCACGTATGACTATATTCGGAATACATGCCTACATTACATTGACGAACTGGAGCTAGTTCTGTGTCACCCTAGGTTATGACTGTTACATGATGAACCGCATCCGGCATAATTCTCCATCACTGATCCATTGCCTACGAGCTTTCCAATATTATTCTCCGCTTATTTACTTTTCCGTTGCTATTGCTATCATCACTACAAAATATCAAAAACATTACATTTACTACGGTTACCTTTTGCTACCGTTATCACTACTATCATATTACCTTGCTACTAAACACTTTACTGCAGATATTAAGTTTCTAGGTGTGGTTGAATTGACAACTCAGCTGCTAATACTTGAGAATATTCTTTGGCTCCCCTTGTGTCGAATCAATAAATTTGGGTTTAATACTCTACCCTCGAAAACTGTTGCGATCCCCTATACTTGTGGGTTATCAAGACTATTTTCTGGCGCCGTTGCCGGGGAGCATAGCTCTATTCTTTGAGTCAATTGGGATTTATATCTGCTTATCATTATGAAGAACTTGAAAGATCCAAGAACCAAGATCTATCCCTCAATTATGAGGGGAGGTAAGGAACTGCCATCTAGCTCTGCACTTGATACACCTTCTGTTTTGAGTAAGCTTGCGACACCTACACCTGCTTCTGCTATTCGTTCTGATATGTCACATGTTATTGATGATGCCACTTCTGCTATGCATGATACTTATGATGAAACTACTTCTATGCCTGATACTACTGAGCCACTTGGTAAATTTCTTGATGAACAACTTGCTAGAGCTAGATAAATTCAAAATATTGAATCTGATGATACTGATGAACGTGATGATGAAGAATCACTTGTTATTCCTAAGGGTTATGTTTTTGATCAAGAAGCTTCTTTAGCTATTTTAGCTTGCAAAAATAGAAATGAACTAAAAAGGTTATTAGCTAAATGGAGTAAGCAATCTCTAAATGCTAGAATGAAACCTGACCCTGCTTTTGCTACTTCACCTATCTTTGTAACTGATAAGGATTATGAATTCTTTGTTGATCCTGATATAATTACTTTGGTTGAATCTGACCCTTTTCATGGTTATGAATCTGAAACTGTTGTCACACATCTTACTAAACTGAATGATATAGCCACCCTATTCACTAAAGATGAGAGAACTCGTTACTTTTACATCCTTAAAATATTTCCGTTCTCATTAAAGGGTGATGCTAAGATATGGTTTAATTCTCTTGATCCTGGTTGTGTGCGTAGTCCCCAGGATATGATTTATTACTTCTCTGCTAAATATTTCCCTGCTCATAAGAAACAAGCTGCTTTAAGGGATATATATAATTTTGTGCAAATTGAAGAAGAGAGTCTCCCAAGCTTGGGGGAGGCTTCTCCAATTACTTAATGCTTTGCCTGATCATCCTCTTAAGAAAAATGAAATACTTGATATCTTTTATAATGGACTAACCGATGCCTCCAGAGATTACCTGGATAGTTGTGCTGGTTCTGTTTTCAGGGAAAGAACACTGGATGAAGCTGAAATTCTATTGAATAATATGTTGACAAATGAAAATAATTGGACACCTCCGGAGCCAATTCCTGAGCCTATTCCTAAACCAACTCCGAAGAAGAGGGGTATTCTATTTCTCAGTCCTGAAGATATGCAAGAGGCAAAGAATCTATGAAAGAAAAAGGTATTAAAGTTGAAGATGTTAAGAATTTACCTCCTATTGAAGAAATACATGGTCTTAATTTACCGCCTGTTGAAGAAACATATGATCTTAATCCATTACCTATTGAAGAAACTCATGGTCTTGATAACCCGACACAGGTAGTAAAGGTAAATTCTCTCTACAGATATGATAAAGCTGAAATCCCATTTACTAAGTTTGCTAGCCCATGCTTAGATGAGTTTGATAAATTTATGGCTAAGCAAGAAGATTTTAATGCTTATTTTGGTAGACAATTGAAATACAATTCAAATATGCTTGAACACTTGGGTGATTATATGGCTAATGTCAAAGGTGAACTTAAACTTATTAGTAAACATGCTTCTATGGTTACCACTCAAGTAGAACAAGTACTTAAAGCTCAAAATGATTTGCTCAATGAATTGAATAGTAAGAATAATGATAATGCTGTTAGAGTTATGACTAGAGGTGGTAGAATGACTCAGGAACCTTTGTATCCTGAAGGCCATCCTAAAGAATTGAGCAAGATTCTCAGAGAAATAATATAGATGCACCTAGTTCTTCTAAAAAGAAGAAAAAGAAAAATGATAGGACTTTGCATGCTTCTAGTGAACCTATCACTGAAACACCTGAGAATCCAAATGATATTTCTATTTTCTGATGCTGAAACACAATCTGGTAATGAACCTGAAACTAGTGATAATGTTAATGATAATGTTCATGATGATGCTCAACCTAGTAATGATAATGACATAGAAATTGAACCTGCTGTTGATCTTGATAACCCACAATCAAAGAATCAACGTTATGATAAGAAAGACTTTGTTGCTAGGAAACATGGTAAAGAAAGAGAACCTTGGGTTCAGAGACCCATGCCTTTTCCTCCCAAACCATCCAAGAAAAAGGATGATGAGGATTTTGAGCGCTTTGCTGAAATGATTAGACCTATCTTTTTGCGTATGTGATTAACTGATATGCTCAAAATCAATCCTTATGATAAGTACATGAAAGATATTATTACAAATAAAAGAATGATACCGGAAGTTGAAATTTCCACCATGCTTGCTAATTATACTTTTAAGGGTGGAATATCAAAGAAACTTGGAGATCCCGGTGTACCAACTATACCATGCTCCATTAAAAGAAATTATGTTAAAACTGCTTTATGTGATCTTAGAGCCGGTGTTAGTGTTATGCCTCTCTCTTTATATCGTAGACTTGATTTGAATAAGTTGACACCTACTGAAATATCTTTGCAAATGGCTGATAAATCAACTGCTATACTTGTCGGTATTTGTGAGGATGTGCCTGTTGTAGTTGCAAATGTTACTATTTTAATGGACTTTGTTATTCTTGATATTCCCGAGGACGATAGTATGTCTATTATTCTTGGAAGACCCTTTTTGAATACTACAGGGGCTGTTATTGATTGCACTAAACGCAATGTCACTTTTCATGTTAATGGTAACGAGCATATATATGATACACTTTCCGAGGAAACAACCTCAAGTTCATAGTATCAACTCTATTGGAAAAATTCCATCGATTGTATTTGGAGGTTTTGAATTTCCTCTTCCTACTGTTAAGAAGAAATATGATATTCTTATTATTGGGGATGTGCATATCCCCATTGAGGTAACATAGTGTTATTCGAAATTTCTCCGGTTCCATGTTATTCGGAATGAGTTCGTTAACAAGACTTGATCAATCTTGTTAGTGGATTCCTTTTGATGACCATGAGATGGATGAAACTAGAAGGCACAACCTTCTGTACCCTACTTTTACTTTCTGTTATTTATATTAAATAAAATAAAACAAATATTTTTCTGTCTGTTATCTGATTATCCGTGCAATATAAAAATACCTCGAAAATAAAAGTTCTCCAAATGCCTTGAAATTTAAATATGATTTTTTCTAGAATATTTGAGAATATTTGGCACTGAGAATACAACAGGGGGGTCAACCACCTGCCCATGAGGGTGGAGGGCGCGCCCTACCCCCTGGGCGCGCCCCTGCCTTGTGTGCCCTCGGTGGCCCTCCTCCACTTATCCTTTCACCCACACACTCCTTCTTCCTCCCCCAAACACGAATAACCAGCTCAAACCCGAGTCCAAGCTCGTTTTGCTGCCATTTTCGATCTCCTTGCTCAAAGCACCTCTCACAAAACTGCTTGGGGAGATTGTTCCTTGGTATGTGACTCCTCCATTGGTCCAATTAGTTTTTGTTCTAGTGCTTTATTCATTGCAAATTTTTGCTGCTTAGGTGACCCTGTTCTTGTGCTTGCATGTCAAATTTATATGGTCAAAAGTAGTTTTGATGCATGATATAGGCTCTAGGCACTTGTAGGAGTAGTTGCTATCAATATTATTGAGTTTGGTTTAATTTTATTTTGAAGTTACTAAAAATTTCAAATTTTTTCAGAAAATGATGAGGAGACTTTTGAGGGGCTCATCGAGCCAAAGCTCGAAGGAAAAGGCACCGAAGCCTAAGTATAATCTGCATCGCACCGCATAGGTTCGGGCGTGTGAATGGCCTTCCGAAGATTTCTTGAGAGCAGCCGGGATTTATGAAGATTTTCATGAATTGGCTAAGAATGCAGGCCTTACCGCTTTCCTCCATGACCAATGCGATCAGTATCTCTTACTCACAAATATCTTTGTGCAAAACTTTCATTTCCATTCTAGGAGCTCACCACCGACGGTGGAGTTTTATTTATATGATGAGCATAAGGAGATGTCACTTTATGATTTTTGTTGGGTTTGTTTAGTCCCTTTTGAGGGCAAGACAGAAGAACCACATTGCGATGATGTGGAGGGGTTTATTGATACTATCACTGTAGGGGAAACAAGGAAGGTTTTCGATGCAGGAATTACTAGCATACATTTTCCTGTTTTACGTTATTTTGCATCATTTGCTAGTCGTTGTTTAATTGTTCGAGAAACTGTGGAAACCTTGGTATCCCTGATATTATTATTTTGCTCTCTTCATAGGTAGATGCATTAATGGTAAAGATGAGGCATGTCACTTGTGTCTCCCTGACCTCAGTATTCTTCGGAGTGCTGTGTTAGGAGACAAATCTTATAATTTGGGAGCCATTGTTGCACATAGGTTGCATCTTAATAGATTTAATGGAGATTTCTTTGGTGGAATTTATGCAACCCGCATAGCTAATTTTCTTGTGTAGCCATACGCGAAGATGATATTGAATTACCTCCTGCTTATCTAGATTTTAATGCTATGGTTCACCACCAGTTTGTCGAGAGGAATGAATCACCTCTCCAGTATCGACTAATCTTTGACAGACGCCATGCTGTCCATATGACTCTCCCTGATCCCGCCTTCTTTGATCATCAGGCAAAAGGAAGATATACTATTACCAGAGAGGAGGCAGATGAGTACGAGAGAAGAGCGGAAGCCGCTTGTCGCCACGCTGCAGCTCAGCAGGCGATAGCTGCTGCATCTCAGTACGACCCCAACTACTATTATGGATATCCGCTAGGCCAGCCGTGGCCATAGACCAACTTAGGCCAAAAGCCTAAGCTTGGGGGAGTACGTATTTCCCACCGACATTACATTTATGCTCACACACTCATTGCTAGATTTCGGTGCTCATACTTTTTCATTGTATCATCCATCCTAGTTTATTTCCCTTTTTTATGCTTTCTTCTTGTGAGTTTAATAAACCTTAAGAAAAACAAAAAAAATTAGTTGTAGCTTTTAGTTAGTTTAATTTCCATGCTTGTAGTAGTAATTAAAAAGAAAACCCAAAAAGATTTCCTATTCTTCTTTTGCTTGTTGGGAGTTTTCCCGTGTAAATAGTTTTATTTCTTTTCTTTCCTTTGGGGTCGATAGGAGAAGACCATAATTAAATTGTTGAAGTGGCTCTTATATGCATTATTGTTGATCTGACAAAAGAGCCCATATTGCCTTGTCTTCTCCTGTTTATTGAGTGCCTGCAGATTCCAGCTTAGTCCAATGCACGTGCACTATTATCATTATTATTCACATCGTTCAGTCGTGCAAGTGAAAGGCAATTATGATGATATATGATGGACTGGCTGAGATGAGAAAAGTTGGTATGAACTCAACCTCTTTTGTTTTTGTGAATATGATTAGTTCATCGTTCCTGATTCAGCCTATTATGAATAAACATGTTTGCAATGACAACTAGAGATCATAGTTTCTTGTGCCATGCTTGATTAGCTATGAGTTATAATGGTTTACCTTGTGTGCCAACATGCTATTGAGATAGTTATGATGTGGTACGATAGGATGGTATCCTCCTCTAAATGATTTAAGTGACTTGACTTGGCGCATGTTCACACATGTAGTTGAAACAAAATCAACATAGCCTTCACGATATTTATGTTCATGGTGGATTAATTTTAATGCATGTTCATGACTATTGTCGCTCTCTAGCTGATCGCTTCCCAGTCTTTTGCTAGCCTTCACCTGTACTAAGTGGGAATACTGCTTGTGCATCCAATCCCTTAAACCCCAAAGTTATTCCACATGACTCCACTATACCTACCTATATACGGTATCTACATGTTGTTCCAAGTAAATTTGTATGTGCCAAACTCTAAACCTTCAAATAAATATCCTGTTTTGTATGCTCGAATAGCTCATGTATCAATTAGGGCTGTCTGTATCTTCCATGTTAGGCGGGTTATTCTCAAGAGGAGTGGACTCCGCCCCTCACTCACGAGATAAATGGCTGGTCACCGGGATGCCCAGTCCCATGCTTTATGCAAACTCAATCAAAATAATTGCAAACAAAACTCCCCCTGGGACTCTTGTTAGTTGGAGGCACTCGTTGTTTCAAGCAAGCCATGGATTGATGCTTGTTGGTGGAAGGGGGAGTATAAACTTTACCATTCTGTTTGGGAACCGCCTATAATGTGTGTAGAATGGAAGATATCACCATCTCTTGGTTGTTATGTTGACAATGAAAGTATACCGCTCAAAATATTATTCACCTCCATTTCAAAACCGAGCTCTGGCACCTCTACAAATCCCTGCTTCCCTCTGCGAAGGGCCTATCTATTTACTTTTATGTTGATTCATCCTCCTCTTATTAAAAGCACTAGTTGGAGAGCACCGCTGTCATTTGCATTCATTACTGTTAGTTTACATTGAGTATGACTTGACTGGATCTCTTTTACCATGAATTACAATGTCTAGTCAGTCCTTGGTCTTTAAAGGTGCTCTGCATTTATGTTTTGCGGTCTCAGAAAGGACTAGCGAGATACCATCTTGTTATATCATATTATGATTGTTTTGAGAAAGTGTTGTCATCCGAGATTTATTATTATGGTTCGCTAGTTGATTATGCTATTGATATGAGTAAACTTGCGACCTATGTGTTATTGCGAATGTGGTTAGTTATAATCTTTGCTGAAAACTTGAATGCTGGCTTTACATTTTTACAACAACAAGAGCAAACAGAGTTTGTAAAATTTTTCTTTATCACTTTTAGTTTATCAACTGAATTGCTTGAGGACAAGCAAAGGTTTAAGCTTGAGGGAGTTGACACATCTCCGTCGTATCTACTTTTCCAAACACTTCTGCCCTTGTTTTGGACTCTAACTTGCATGATTTGAATGGAACTAACCCAGACTGACGCTGTTTTCAGCAGAATTACCATGGTGTTATTTATGTGCAGAAACAAACATTCTTGGAATGACCTGAAACTTCACGGAGCAACTTTTCAGAAAATATGAAAAATACCTGCAAAAGATGAAGGCTAGGGGGCCCACCACCTCTCCACGAGGGTGGGGGTGCGCCCCCTACCTCGTGGGCCCCCTATTGCCTCTCCGACTCCAACTCCAACTCCATATATTGTGTTTCGGGGAGAAAAAAATCAGAGAGAAGAAATCATCGCGTTTTACGATACGGAGCCACCGCCAAGCCCTAAAACCTTTCGGGAGGGCTGATCTGGAGTCCGTTCGAGGCTCCGGAGAGGGGAATCCGTTGCCATCATCATCATCAACCATCCTCCATCACCAATTTCATGATGCTCACCGCCGTGCGTGAGTATTCTATCGTAGGCTTGCTGGACGGTGATGGGTTGGATGAGATCTATCATGTAATCTAGTTAGTTTTGTTAGGGTTTGATCCCTAGTATCCACTATGTTCTGAGATTGATGTTGCTATGACTTTGCTATGCTTAATGCTTGTCACTAGGGCCCGAGTGCCATGATTTCAGATCTGAACCTATTATGTTTTCATCAATATATGAGAGTTCTTGATCCTATCTTGCAAGTCGATAGTCACCTATTATGTGTTATGATTCATTAACCCCAAAGTGACAATAATCGGGATACTTACCGGTGATGACCGTAGTTTGAGGAGTTCATGTATTCACTATGTGTTAATGCTTTGTTCCGGTACTCTATTAAAAGGAGGCCTTAATATCCCTTTGTTTCTATAAGGACCCCGCTGCCACGGGAGGGTAGGACAAAATATGTTATGCAAGTTCTTTTTCATAAGCACATATGACTATATTTGGAATACATGCCTACATTACATTGACGAACTGGAGCTAGTTCTGTGTCACCCTAGGTTATGACTGTTACATGATGAACCGCATCCGGCATAATTCTCCATCACCGATCCATTGCTTACGAGCTTTCCATATATTGTTCTTCGCTTATTTACTTTTCTGTTGCTATTGCTATCATCACTACAAAATACCAAAAATATTACTTTTACTACTGATACCTTTTGCTACCGTTATCACTACTATCATATTACCTTGCTACTAAACACTTTGCTGCAGATATTAAGTTTCCAGGTGTGGTTGAATTGATAACTCAGCTGCTAATACTTGAGAATATTCTTTGGCTCCCCTTGTGTCAAATCAATAAATTTGGGGTGAATACTCTACCCTCGAAAACTATTGTGATCCCCTATAATTGTGGGTTATCAAACTCCTCAGTCAGAACAAATTCCCCAGAGACCAAAAGAAATTCGTCTCTGTCACTGAAGAAATTTGACTGAACTGTATGAGATTTCCAATGGCTTGACTCGAAGGGATTGGTAGATGTAGGATTTGAGTTGAGCATCACTTGGAAATTTTTCCTTAGTATTTCCTCGACCCCCTTTAACAGTACGGTGTTTCCTATGACTCAAGAAAGAGAAAATGAAACTATGAAAACAAAAGTATTCATGCTTCATGTTCCTCGAATCAATACCAAGTCTTCAGGATCACACCAATTTCTTCACTTTCAAAGTCTTCAGAAAGTCTTCAGAAATCCAAAGTCTTCAGTCGAAGAACTTCATTTTTAGGGGTCGACTTTGTGTGTAAATATCAAACTCCTCATAGACTTATAGACCTGTGTACACTCACAAACGAATCGGTCCCTTAACCTATAAGTCTTCAATACACCAAAATCACTAAGGGGCACTAGATTTACTTACAGTTACCTAGGTTTCCCATGATAGCAGCCTCCTTTGCAAGTTCAGCAAGAAGTTTCATTCCCTCTTGTCCCTTTCTGGCCACTTCTTCCATCTTGCATCCATCTACACAAGAATATAATAATATTAACACATTCAACATCAAGAATATAGAAAAATATTCGTCACAACATAGATACGACTCAACAACACAAGCAAATATTCTCACAACATAATCATGTTTCAACAATCAAGACATATATAGTTCACAACACAAGCAAATATGATTGATATAATGTAACCAAATGTAGTTCTACAACATGAGAAAATATGGTTCTCAACACGTGCTTCAACATATCCTTATCATGCTCCCTCTCTAGATAATCAAACCTCCCTTATTTTGTTTCAAGAACATTGAAGATTTCCCTAAACTCAGGCTTCACTATAAGAGTGAGGGTTGTGCATGAGAGCAGTTTTTTCTTTCACACCACAATCATTCACCAACTTCATGACCTCCTAAATGTTGAAAAACGTAGTAGAAAACAAAAAAATTTGCATCTGCAATCACCCAAGATCAACATGAAGATGCATAATGGGTTGGGATCACGACCGTTACCGTTACCGTCACCGAGTTGCAGCGAGGGAAGAACATGTCGGTGTAGATCGTACTTGAAGTCCCTCAAACCGCCGATGAATGATCCCTCGTACCGCCCATGAACAGTCCCTCGAACCAAAGACCAAAAGCACGACCTCTCTACTTGGTTGCAAGCGTGCAACCTTCACAATCCGGCAGCGCTTCGCCATGCAAAACTAATCGTCGTTGGAGAATTAGAGGGAGAAGATTAGAACCACATTAGGTTTCTTATCTCTCCCTAATAATAAAGCACGGATTGAGTCTCTGGGTTCACCGTCACGCCTTTTTTAAATAGTCCCTACAGTTTTCTAAAATTAACCTGCAGTGCCTATTTTATTTTAGTTGATCCGGACCGTTTTGTTAAAAAAATAACTGGCCATCGCACGGAGTGTCGCTACTCCAGCCGCAGCCAGCTCCGTCTCCTCTGTCCATATCCCTCGCGTCGCCCTCCTCCTCCGCAGCCACTTCGCGCCATCACATCCCTGCTTGCACGCGACGCGAGCTCGCACCTTCCATGGTGCCTGCGCCTCCTTCTCCTTCCCATGAGATACAAAGAAGAATAGGCCGGAGGCGGATCTGGCTGCTCCGACGGCTGGACGGAGCAGATCCGGATCGAGATGGAGAGGTGGCCGGAGGTAGCCTGCTGGGTATCAGCGAGGAAGGAAGGAACCAAAGAGAGGTACACCAACGACCAAATGATGTATCAACGCCCGCCAGCGATGGCGGTGGCCTGCACAGTAAGGCAGAGAGGAGAGACGGGACAACGGCTTCACGGGCGAGCTGGGCCGAGGCGGATCCAGCTGCTCTGGCAGCGGGATGGAACAGATCCGGACCAAGATGGAGAGGTAGCCGGAGGCGGCGATCTCCAAGGTGGGTGCTGCGGTTGTTCCATGGCGGCTCTCGGAGAAAACGCGTGAGAGGGAGATTAGATTTTTTCGAAAAGGAGAGAGAGAGAGATTAGATAGAAGGAGAAGGGAAAGCCGAGAGAGGAGAGGAGGAGAGGGGCGCTGGCTGGCCTGGGGCAGAGGAGCTCCTTTGCCGATGCGATTGGAGGAGGTAGGGCGAGGCAGCGCCGGGAGGTGGCCTCGGGCGCACAGGCTCGATCTTTGGGGGAGCTGCAAGCCGGCTACTAGAGAGGCTCCCAACGAGGGCTTGTGGAGATGAAGAGAAAAGGGGGATTTTGCTGCGTTCAACCTTAGAGATAAGATGGACTGAGCTTTAAGATAAAGATCGGCTGCATAGTGTGTAGCTCCACAAGGATGTGTGGCGCACAGGTCGGGCTGATTACTTCACGCACCAGTAATTATCTCATAGTACGTGGACGTGTACACGTGTTTGTTGTCCGAATATAAATGCATATGTGCTCAGACTTTTTAGGTTGGATTTGGCTCTGTTTGTTTCCTTACACATATTAGGACACGTGCTCATATTGACTGACTATTAAGACGTGAAGACGGTAAGACTAATATATATACACATATTAGGACACACGCAATAAAAACATATAGATTGCAACGAATATAAATTGTCTTCACGAATTTTTTATCCCGGTTCATAGAAGTGCATATAATAAACATATGGTGGAACAACCACGGTTGCATCTAGGTAAAATTACTTTGAAAGTGTTGCATTCTCACCATTTTTATTGTCGGATGACATTTTAAAGATTTGTATGCTAATGTGGTATGCTTTTTCACAAGGCCTCGACAATCTGATCTACAATGTTATACTGAAGTCAAACAAAAAATGTGAACACCGGAAACATACATGCCTGGGCGCCGGATGAAGTATTCCACATTTTTACCGTCTGATGTCAGTAAATAAAATAAGCATTGTTTGTACGATATTCTTATTATCAGTAATCTAAAGATAGGATTTCTCACCTGAGTGACTACGATTTATGTCCCATGTTTTGATCTAGCACCCCAAAAAATTCTATTGTAAATTAATCCATTGTTTTTGTCATCATTAAACTTATCCTCTATCTGGCCAACGTAATTCATGACAATTGGGGTTCGTTTCGCAGTGAAGTGCGTCAACTTTTTTTCTTTCGTTGCAACGCACGGGCATGTTTGCTGGTTATTGATAAAACACATATAATTTCCCACAAAAAGACCACACATATAATACATATGGACTTAATGTTTTTGACAAAAATTTGCAGTTGTCTACTATCCGACTCTATCATGTTGGACGTCAAGGAGACGTGGTACAGGGCACCTATTTCAACTACGGCCAGGGCTCCGACCATTCGTGCTGACACCATCGAGATAAAGGTCAGAATCATGGATGGCTACGGACGACTTATCCGATACCAGGAATCCCATCTCGCTCATTATATCAATCGCATATATAGCATCAAGATCACATTTGCACTCACAAAGTTTCCAGTTTCTTGCGTGGAAACTGGAATTTCCTCAACTGACCACATTGTTGTATAACTTTCCTAACTTTCAAAGAAGAATTCGAAAATTCACAGCTAATACACCATGCATTGTCTACCTACTGCAGCCTTTAACATGGCTAGCACATTTTTTACTATGACGAATCTTAACTCGTCATCCATTCCCAGGAGGGCTTTGACTTCCTTCACTACTTATAAGTTGAGCCGTTTAACTACTTCATGGTAATTGGTGATTTAGTTCGGACGATGCATGCATCAAGTTTAACAAAGACTGGTGTTGAGTAGATGGATAAGTTGGCAACCATTTGTGATGGTAGCAAATATTAGGATTGACAACATGGATGAGTCCTGCGCGTAAGCTTTTGTTTCTCCCGTTGCAACGCACGGGCACATTTGCTAGTTATGAGGAAAAGAGGATTAGCCTAGCTCCAATTATTCAACTAGGACCAACCAGAACTAGAACTAGAAGAACTAGAGGAGGCTCCAAAACTTGTATGAATAGTAGAGCAAAACCCCTAGTATATATAGGTTGGAGGAGGAGGAGAGGGAAGCCACCAAAGGGGGAAAGTCCCCCATGGGGGGTGATACATCTCCAACATATCTATAACTTTGATTGTTCCATGCTGTTATATTATCAATCCTGGATGTTTTATAATCATTTTATAGTCATTTTATACCATTTTTGGTACTAACCTATTGACATAGTGCCAAGTGCTAGTTGCTGTTTTTCCATTTTTTTACATGGCAGAAAATCAATATCAAACGGAGTCCAAATGCCACGAAACTTTACGGAGATTTTTTTGGACCAGAAGGAACATAATGGGCCCTGGCTACGCCTAGGGGGTGCCCCAAGGGGAGCACAACCCACCAGGGCGCGCCAGGAGGCCCAAGCGCGGCCTGGTGGGTTGTGCCCACCTCGGGTGGCCCCTCGGACCGCCTCTTTGCTCTATAAACACCCCAATATTCCCAAAACCCTAGGGAGTCGACGAAATATTGATCCAGCCGCCGCAGAGTCCAGAACCACCAGGTCCAATCTAGACACCATCTCGGATGGGGTTCACCACCTCCATTGGTGCCTCTCCGATGATGCGTGAGTAGTTCTTTGTAGAGCTTCGGGTCCGTAGTTAGTAGCTAGATGGCTTCCTATCTCTCTTGATTCTCAATATAATGGTCTCTTGGAGATCCATATGATGTAACTCTTTTGAAGTGTGTTTGTTGGGCATCCAATGAACTTTGAGTTTATGATCAGATCTATCTCTTTTTATATCCATGAAAGTATTTGACTTTCTTTGATCTATTTTATGCATGATTGCTTATAGCCTCATAATTTTTCTCCGATATTTGGGTTTTGTTTGGCCAACTTAATCTATTTATCTTGCAATGGGAAGAGGTGCTTTGTACTGGGTTCGATCTTACGATGCTTGATCCCTGTGACAGAAGGGGAACCGACACGTATGTATCATTGCTACTAAGGATAAAACTATGGGGTCTATCTATACATAGATAGATCTTGTCTACATCATGTCATCGTTCTTATTGCATTACTCCGTTTCTCCATGAACTTAATACACTAAATGCATGCTAGATAGCGGTCATGGAGTAATAGTAGTAGATGCAGGCAGGAGTCGGTCTACTAATCTTGGACGTGATGCTTATGTAGTGATCATTGCCTGGATATCATCATGAGTATTTCAAGTTCTATCAATTGCCCAACAGTAATTTTGTCACCCACCATTTGCTATTTTTCTCGAGAGAAGCCACTAGTGAAACCTACGGCCCCCGGGTCTCTTTCTCACAATATTTTCCTTTGCGATCTACTTTTCCTTTGCGTTTATTTTCAGATCTATTAATCCAAAAATATAAAAAATACTTTGTTGCACTTTATTTTATTTGCGATCTATTTATTCGATCTATTACATCTTTCTCCCATCAACGCACCAACTTCTAGCACTGTTACCCGAAAGGGATTGACAACCCCTTTAACACGTCGGGTTGCGAGTATTTGTTATTTGTGTGCAGGGGTTGTTTACGTTGTGTTGCTTGGTTTTAACGCAATCGTATTGAGTTAGCTAGGATACTAGTCATTTAGTATAGCTAGTCTATTAGTATCTCCTATAGCTTATCTAGCACGAGATAGAGTTGTTCCTATCCGGCCAATGTTTGTTGTAACAAACTCTGTACCATGTATATCTCCTGACTATAAATACAAGACCAGCCTGAGGCAATTACTCACGGCAAATCATCTCTTCCAACTTGGTATTAGAGCAGTAAGATCCAATCTTGCCCACCATGGCCGGCTCCACCGCTGCTCCCATCTCGAACACTTTCGATGCCCTTTCCACCATCACGCCGACACCCTTGCCGCCGGCTCCTCCTCTTCCGCTCTGATCTCTAGCACCACACTCGGCAACCTCATCATGCTGCGCCTCATGCGGGACAACTTCATGTTGTGGAATACTCAAGCCGTCCCCTCCCTTGCCTTGACCGGTTTGTTCGGCTACGTCACCGACACCAAGGAAGCACCGCTGGAGACCCTCACACAGGGCACCGATGATGCAGCTATCGAGGTCACCAACCCGGAGTTCCTTAGCTGGTACTAGAAGGACTAGCTCTTCATGATCGCGCTCCTTGGCTCCATGACCGAGGACATCCTTGGGAAAATGACCCAAATCACCACTTCCACTCAGGTCTGGACTACCTTGCATGATTTTTTTGCCTCACAGAATCGTGCACACATCATGCAGCTACGTTATCAACTCTCCAATCTGAAGAAAAATGACCTCACTTCCTCGAAGTACTACCGCAAGATGCGGGGCTTTGCTGACTCCATGGCCTCCATCGGCAAGCCGCTCCAAGATGACGAGGTGCTCGGCTACATACTCGCCGGACTGGGTCCCGAGTTCGAGCCTCTGGTCACGTCGATTACGACGCATGACGACCCCATCAGCCTCAGCAACTTCTACGCCTTCTTCCTCAGCGCCGAGCTTCGCCTCGAGCAACAAGCTTCGTCCGGCAACATCCACCCATCCGCCAACGCTGCTGCACGCAACTATGATGGTCACCGCGGTGGTCAAGGCGGCCAAGGCGCACTTGGTGGACAAGGTGATCAGGGCGGATGTGGTCGTGGAGGCCGTGGCCACAACAATGGCCGGAGTAACCTGAAGTGTCAGGTCTGCTCCAAATTCGAGCATGACGCTCTCCACTGCCACAACTGCTTCAACCATGCCTTCTAGCCGGAGGAGCAGCGTGAGCACTCCGGCAACGTCGCCAGCACCGGCTCTGGCTCCTACTCCATTAACATGGACTGGTATGTAGATACTGGCACCACCGACCACCTGACAAGCGACCTTGATCGTCTTAGCCTCCATCAGCGCTATGGTGGAAAGGACAATGTGCACGTAGCCAACGGAGCAGGTATGTCTATTGCACATGTTGGTCATTCCACTATACCTGGCTCATCCAAAAATCTGCATCTACGTAATGTTCTGCATGTTCCACATGTCAACAAACATCTCCTATCTATGCGCAAACTTGTTTCTGATAATGATGCCATTGCTGAATTTCACCCTCATGTGTTTCGTCTTAAGGATCGAGCAACGAAGGCGGTTCTTCTTCAAAGTAGATGCCGCAATGGTCTCTACCCGGTGCCAAGCTACAAGCAGTCGTCCCTCGTGTCTGGTCCTTGAGCTCTCTCTAGTGTCAGGCTATCTTCAGATTTGTGGCATACAAGATTAGGTCATCCGTCCAAAAACATCGTTGATTCAGTTCTTAGGATAAATAAATTTTCTTGTGCACCCTCTAGCAATTCTAGTGTTTGTGATGCATGTCAACGTGCAAAAGTTCATCAGCTACCCTTTCGATATTCTACTCATGTCACTCATGCTCCTCTTGAAATTATTCATTCGGATGTATGGGGTCCTGCTATTACCTTTGTGGGTGGTTTCAAATATTGAGTTTTCTAGATGATTATAGCCATTTTACATGGATCTATCTCCTTAAGTGTAAATCCGATGTTGAACAAGCCTTCTACACTTCCCAAAAACATGTTGAACGCATGCTCGATGCTAAAATTAAAACTGTTCAAACGGATTGGGGTGGCTAGTATCGCCGTCTCTCGCTTCTTCCGAAAGGAAGGCATTGCGCACCAGGTCTCCTGCCCTCACACCTCCCAACAAAATGGCATCGCTGAACAGAAACAACAGCATATCATCAAAACAGGCATCGCCCTTCTCGCTCACTCCTCCCTTCCGGTTCATTTCTGGGATGAGGCTTTTCTCACAGCTTGCTATCTTATCAATCGCATGCCCACTCGGGTTCTCCAAAACTCCACACCAGTTTCCTGTCTTTTTGGTGACAAACCTGATTATACCTTCCTTCACGCTTCTGGTTGTTCCTGTTGGCCAAACCTACGCCCCTACAATAACCGCAAGCTAGAATTCTGCTCTCGGCAATGCGTTTTCTTGGGATATAGTTCCATCCACAAAGGTTACAAATGCTTGGATCACTCAAGCAGTCACATTTATATTTCACGTGATGTCATATTTGATGAGCATGTGTTCCCGTTCTCCACTAGTTTGCCAGCGGAAAATTCCTCCTCCATACTCTCCACACCACCTACTCTTTTTCCTATCACAGAGCCGACTCTAATGGATGATTGCATGCGCAATTATGACACGACTTTGCTATCTGATGCTATGTGTAGTTCGTCTTTCTCTCCTGCAGGTGCTGCTGGATTGGCCTCCAGCAACTCTACGTCGGCATGCACACTAGGTCGCTCCGATGTAGATGGGATTTCTTAGCAGCCGCATGAGCCCACGTCTCCATCGACTCCCACTGGGCCGGATGCCTCGGTCTCGCCCGTGTCACCGGCTGGCCCTTTCGCTGCTGACGGGGCGGGCAGTGCGGCGAGCGACTCCGCATCCAGCTCAGCACATGGGCCTTTATTCGTTGACTCGCCGTCTCCATCAACCTCCCAGGCCATCCCCGACGTCGCCCCTGCGAGTGCGCCACATCCGATGATGACCAGGATCAAGGACAACATCGTCAAAAAGCTGGTGCCGAGCGACGTCACTATTCGCCATGATCCATGTCAACGGGCGTTTCATGCCGAACCACGCTCCTATCGTCAGGCACTTGCCGATGATCACTAGCGTCCAGCCATGGAGTCTGAATTCTCGGCTCTTCAGCAAAACAAGAAATGGACACTTGTTCCTCGTCCTCCTGGCAAGAACATCATTGGCTGTAAGTGGATTTTCAAGGTCAAGCACAAAGCTGATGTTTCCCTGGATAAGTTCAAGGCACGTCTCATTGCTCGCGGCTTCACTCAGCAGTATAGGATCAACTACTCGGAAACATTCTCTCCGGTAGTCAAACCAGCCACAGTGCGTCTTATGCTCTCTCTTGCCGTCTCTCGTGGATGGCATCTCGGCAGGTAGACATCATCAATGCTTTTCTCCATGGAATTCTCGCTGAGGAGCAACCACCGGGTTTCCAAGAACCCTCTTGTCCAGATTATGTTTGCAAGCTCCATAAAGCGCTTTACGGTCTGAAGCAGTCGCCTCGGGCGTGGTATGCTCGTCTCAGTGAGTGTCTTCAGCAGCTCGGTTTTGTTCCCTTGGTTGCCGAGACCTTGCTGTTTATCTTTGTCCAAGACAGTGTCACCATCTACATGCTTGTTTATGTTGACGACATCGTCATTGTTAGCTCTTCCTCTTCGACTATGACGCATTTGCTATGCCAATTATCCGCTACATTTCCTGTCAAAGATCTTGGTTCTCTCCATTATTTCCTTGGCATTGAGGTGCTTCCCAATTCCGAGGGAATTATTCTTACACAGTAGAAGTATGCTCTTGATTTGTTGCAATGTACAGATATGGCGAATTGCAAAGTGATAACCCACAAGTATAGGGGATCGCAACAGTTTTCGAGGGTAGAGTATTCAACCCAAATTTATTGATTCGACACAAGGGGAGCCAATGAATATTCTCAAGTATTAGCAGCTGAGTTGTCAATTCAACCACACCTGGAAACTTAATATCTGCAGCAAAGTGTTTAGTAACAAAGTAATATGATAGTAGTGGTAACGGTAACAAAAGGTAACAGTAGTAAAAGTAATGTTTTTGGTATTTTGTAGTGATGATAGCAATAGCAACGGGAAATTAAATAAGCGAAGGACAATATATGGAAAGCTCGTAGGCAATGGATCGGTGATAGAGAATTATGCCGGATGCGGTTCATCATGTAACAGTCATAACCTAGGGTGACACAGAACTAGCTCCAGTTCATTGATATAATGTAGGCATGTATTCCTAATATAGTCATATGTGCTTATGGAAAAGAACTTGCATAACATCTTTTGTCCTACCCTCCCGTGGCAGCGGGGTCCTTACAGAAACTAAGGGATATTAAGGCCTCCTTTTAATAGAGAACCGGAACAAAGCATTAACACATAGTGAATACATGAACTCCTAAAACTACGGTTATCACCGGTAAGTATCCCTATTATTGTCACTTCAGGGTTAACGGATCATAACACATAATAGGTGACTATAGACTTGGAAGATAGGATCAAGAACACTCATATACTGATGAAAACATAATAGGTTCAGATCTGAAATCATGGCACTCGGGCCCTAGTGAGAAGAATTAAGCATAGCAAAGTCATAGCATGTAACATCCCAAAATTCTAAATTTTGGAATGTTATATTAAATAAATCACTTTGATTATTTGTTTGATTGTGAGTGATTGATTGCGTGAAATTGAGTGAAATTGGCAACTTTTTGAAAGTTGAAAGAGAAGGAATGAAATGACTTCCCAAACTTTCATCCTTGCATTTGATCTCAATGAAATTCAAATTTAATTCATCACCACAACCCTAGAGTGAAGAAAACATGACTTCTTCCAGAAGCAAAAAAGGGTTTCGAAAGATTTTTTAATTTCATTTTGAAGGTGTTTCAAATTTATAAACTTTATGCAACTCAATGATTTTCATGAGAGAAGATAAAATGACTTCTTCAAAACATATGAAATATGAGTTGGAAGTATGAAGAAAGGTTTGAAGATGGTTTGAATTTTTTGTTAAATTCAAAACCATTTGGAGTTATTTGGTTTTATTTCAAATTATTTTCTCCAAAATTAAAATATATAGAAAATAGGGTAAAATGATTCCCTACATTAGAAAAATGGAGAAAATTAAGTTTGAAATAATTTTGGTGTTTTAAAGTAGTTTTATTTGAATTTTAATTGCATTAGTAGCACTTTTGATTTATTAGAATTTATGTGAATTTGATTTCACCATGTAAAAATGTTCATGCTGTAGGATTTATTCTTCCGGTCATTTTGATATATAATATGTCTATATAAAAGTATTATTGTTTTTCCTTTATTTAGTTTTCTTGTCTGAGCTTTATAAAAAAAATTTAGCCGAAGCCAACGGACCAAGGGCCCACCTAACTTTCTCTCTCTCGCTCTCCCTCGGCCCATCTACGCGCCAGGCTGGCCCAGCAGCCACGCGCACGCCCGGAGCCCCTTCGCCTCGGTCGCCCGCTCCCTCCTCGCTCGCCCTGTGCCGCTGACCGCATGGGCCCACTGCCCGATCGCCCCGCCCGCATCTTCCTCTTCTTCCTCCCCACGCCAGAACCACCGCCGCCGCCGCCGTATCCCGGAGATCGCGGGATCCTCCCCGCCCCCTCCACCAAGGAAACCCCCCCTATATATATACCCCTCCCCTCACCCCGTTCTGCCCCTTCCTGACCCCCGAACCCCTCTCCATCGCCTGCAATCCCTCGCCGGAGCCCGAGCTCCGCCGCCACGCCATTGCCGCCGCAGCACTCGACCCCGACCACCTTGCCTCCACCTAAGATCACCACCGCAACCCCATCACTCGTCCGCATCTCCCCGTGCCTTCGCCCGAGCCCGAAACCCACCGGAGCGCCGTCATCCGCCGACGCCCGAACGCCAACGCCGCCTCAACCTCACCGCCGTCCTCCTCTGACGTCCCCGTGCTCACCGCCTACCACCATCGGCATCGCCGTTGTCTTCCGCATCGCCTGGGTGTCTTCACCATCATCGAGGACCACCGGAGGCCTCACCTGCATCGTCCCCGAGCCGCCACCGCCGCCGACGACCTCGCCGGAGCTTGCCCCACCGCGGTGAGCCATTCCCCTCCGTCCGATCTGTTATTGACGCGCTAGATTAGATCTAACGAATGGTTAGGTTTTTCTGTTTATAGACCGGTTTAGTTTCGGTTCGTTTCAGTTTTATTCGGTTTAGATCGGTTTAGGTCGAGTCGGTTTAGCCGACCGATTTCTTTTATTTCGTATGTGCACGGTTTAGTTAGTTTTCGGCCGAGCGCCGTTTAGTTACGGATCACCCACCATTTTAGCCCAGTAGCAATGGGCCACTTAGCTAGTGCCCTATTGTTTTTTTGTTTTTTTTTCGTTTCTGTTTTAAAAAAAGAACAAGTTTCAATCTTATATTGCTTGTATCTTTTAGCATACTTGATGTTTTTGAGTGATTCCAATTGCAATGTGGCACAAATTTTATGAAGTTTCTGTTAGTTATTTGAAATTTGGAATTTGAGTAGTTTAAATTTGAATTAGTTCAAATATGCTTCAAACACCATTTTGGCTCTAGTTTAAACTCAAGAATAGATTTTTGATTGATTCTTTTTGCTACTGTTTTGTTATTGTTTTGTTTATCCAGTAGCATGTAGTGGCTTATTTATAGATTATTTTAAATTAGGTTTATTGTGAAAACAGTACTGTTTTGCTTATGTAGTTGTTTTAGTTATATAATTAGTGCTTTTAATTATTTTTAGTTAATTCTTTTTGTAATTTTTTTGATTCTGTTATTTAGGAGTAAATCAGTGCGATAATTATTTTAGTATTGTTTACATTTGTCTTTTGCTAGTTGCTATAGTTGTTCTGGTGTTAACTAGTCAGTTACAATAGTTTACATACTAGTTCCTTTTGCTAGTAAATGCTTTAGTAAATTATTTTGTTGTTGTTTTATTAGAATTATATTTTCCATGCTGTATAAAAGTTATTAGAGTAATTTAGTTTTAATAAGAAAGTTTTGACTGTTATTGTGTGAGTTGGTTTCTCCCTTGTTTTCGTGAAGTTTTTCCTTGGAATTCTATTTGGTTTTCTTTGACTTCATTATTGTTTTATTTATGGCTTTTCGATTGTTATTTTGATTGCTAGTATTGTTTGCTAAGATTATTGCTTATGTGAGTATAATGTTTGACTATATAGATTTTCTCAGAGTGACGAATAGTTTATCAAAGATTCCGAGAGCGTTGCTATCTTCATCAAGTAATACCAGGCAAGTTCACTTTGACCATGTTTTTCATACCTATATTTTTATTGCATTTAGTGTCATCCTTGCAACAACTTCTCCAGTAGTGATATTGATTCTTGTAGTTGAGTAGAATGCATGAGGTAGGAACCCACCTCCCTGTTACCAAGCCCGGGACGTATATAGTTTTAATGCTATGCTGTAGTAGACGGGGTTTGGTATGAGTGCTCAGGAGTGGTGTGAGAATGAAGGACTTTACGTCAAAGATGACAACTTCATGATGGCATCTGCAAGGACTGCATCTTTAGGACTCCTCAAGATTTCGAGACTCGAGACAAGAATTCAGTACACACTACTGGGTGAAGGACGGTTGACGGGCACCCTGGAGAAACCAGTGGTTGGCCGGGATGCATGGAGAAGCGCCTTCACATCTTGCGGAAAGCTTCACCCAGACTCAAAGAGACGGAAGAATACTTTATGCCGGAAGCTTACCTGTGCAACCGCAAGTCACTATGGGCTCTGCTTGGTTGACCTTAGTTGTGACTCTAGCTGGGACGGTGCTAGCAGATGTAGAACTATGGTAGGATTGGATGAGCACCGGACAGTGGTCAGAGGAACTCTTCGGAAGACCATGTTTCGGTCATCTTGTTCTCAAACACCCTGAAGTGCGAGAATGTAAAGAGAGGGATCGCATCTTGCGGGTAAAGTGTACAAACCTCCGCAGAGGGTAAAACCTAATCGATTAGCCGTGTCCCCGGTTACGGACAATTTGAGCCTCTGGACTTGGATCTATCTCGGAACTCAACACCGGACTGATAATTTAATTGTGGGCAACTTATGACGATTTGGGTATGGGACATCGGTTGGCGGAACCATGTCATGACAGAAAACTCCGTAGTACAGACTCCTGATATTCCTTTGTTGTAGGGAAAATAAAACCAGCTTTTACGCAAAAACATCAGACACAGAGCTACAAAGCCATATTGCATATAGAATAGTTTTATCATCTGCTTTCCTCATATTGTGATCTTGCCGGTACATTCAATGTACTGACCTACACGGCTGCAACGTCTCATGTTGCAGATATGTTTCTTCCGACAAGTAAGAGTTACGTCATAGGGTTACGGTCTACACTCAACCTGCCGATGGCGTGGATGGGACTCCACACCCGATTATTTGTTTCCGCTGAGACTTATGAGGTATATATCAATTTTACGTTATTTATACATGTGATTGCACTTTGATATATACATTGATGTACTGTGTGTGCCAGCATACAGATCCAGGGATGGTACAGATACACAGAGACTTGACCGTCTGAGGTCGGGTCGCTACATAGCAACATCAATCTCAGAACATAGTGGACATTAGGGATCAAACCCTAACAAAACTAACTCGATTCCATGATAGATCTCATCCAACCAATCACCGTCCAGCAAGCCTATGATGGAATTACTCACGCACGGCGGTGAGCATCATGAAATTGGTGATGGAGGATGGTTGATGACGACGATGGCGACGGATTCCCCTCTCTAGAGCCCCGAACGGACTCCAAATCAGCCCTCCCGAGAGGTTTTAGGGCTTGGCAGCGGCTCCGTATCATAAAACGCGATTATTTCTTCTCTCTGATTTTTTTCTCCCCGAAACTCAATATATGGAGTTGGAGTCGGAGAGGCAACAGGGGGCCCACGAGGTAGGGGGCGCGCCCCCCACCCTCGTGGAGAGGTGGTGGGCCCCTTGGCCTTCATCTTTTGCAGGTATTTTTCTAATTTTTTGAAAAGTGGCTCCGTGAAGTTTTAGGTCATTCCGAGAACGTTTATTTCTGCACATAAATAACACCATGGTAATTCTGCTGAAAACAACGTCAGTCCGGGTTAGTTCCATTCAAATCATGCAAGTTAGAGTCCAAAACAAGGGCAAAAGTGTTTGGAAAAGTAGATACGACGGAGACGTATCAACTCCCCCTAGCTTAAACCTTTGCTTGTCCTCAAGCAATTCAGTTGATAAACTGAAAGTGATAAAGAAAAACTTTTACAAACTCTGTTTGCTCTTGTTGTTGTAAATATGTAAATCCAGCATTCAAGTTTTCAGCAAAGATTATAACTAACCACATTCACAATAACGCATAGGTCTCAAGTTTACTCATCAATAGCATAATCAACTAGCGAGCCATAATAATAAATCTTGGATGACAACACTTCCTCAAAACAATCATAATATGATATAACAAGGTGTTATCTCGCTAGCCCTTTCTGAGACCGCAAAACATAAATGCTGAGCACCTTTAAAGACCAAGGACTGACTAGACATTGTAATTCATGGTAAAAGAGATCCAATCAAGTCATACTCAATGTAAACTAACAGTAATGAATGCAAATGACAGCGGTGCTCTCCAACTGGTGCTTTTTAATAAGAGGGTGATGACTCAGCATAAAAGTAAATAGATAGGCCTTCGCAGAGGGAAGCAGGGATTTGTAGAGGTGCCAGAGCTCAGTTTTGAAATAGAGGTGAATAATATTTTGAGCAGTATACTTTCATTGTCAACATAACAACCAAGAGATGGCGATATCTTCCATGCTACACACATTATAGGCGGTTCCCAAACAGAATTGGTAAAGTTTATACTCCCCCTTCCACCACAAGCATCAATCCATGGCTTGCTCGAAACAACGACTGCCTACAACTAACAAGAGTCCCAAGGGAGTTTTTTTGCAATTATTTTGATTTAGTTTGCATAAAGCATGGGACTGGGCATCCCGGTGACCAGCCATTTATCTCGTGTGTGAGGAGCGGAGTCCACTCCTCTTGAGAATAACCCGCCTAACATGGAAGATACATACATCCCTAGTTGATACATGAGCTATTCGAGCATACAAAACAGGATATTTATTTGAACGTTTAGAGTTTGGCACATACAAATTTACTTGGAACGGCAGGTAGATACCGTATATAGGTAGGTATAGTGGACTCATGTGGAATAACTTTGGGGGTTAAGGTATTGGATGCACAAGCAGTATTCCCGCTTAGTACAGGTGAAGGCTAGCAAAAGACTGGGAAGCGACCAGCTAGAGAGCGACAACAGTCATAAACATACATTAAAATTAATCAACACCGAATGAAAGCATGAGTAGGATATAATCCACCATGAACATAAATATCGTGAAGGCTATGTTGATTTTGTTTCAACTACATGCGTGAACATGCGCCAAGTCAAGTCACTTAAATCATTCAGAGGAGGATACCACCCTATCATACCACATCATAACTATCTCAATAGCATGTTGGCACGTAAGGTAAACCATTATAACTCATAGCTAATCAAGCATGGCACAATAAACTATGATCTCTAGTTGTCATTGCAAACATGTTTATTCATAATAGGCTAAATCAGGAACGATGAACTAATCATATTTACAAAAACAAAAGAGGTCGAGTTCATACCAGCTTTTCTCATCTCAGCTAGCCCATCATATATCATCATAATTGCCTTTCACTTGCACGACCGAACGATGTGAATAATAATAATAGTGCGCGTGCATTGGACTAAGCTGGAATCTGCAGGCATTCAATAAACAGGAGAAGACAAGGCAATATGGGCACTTTTGTCAGATCAACAATAATGCATATAAGAGCCACTTCAACAATTTAATTATGGTCTTCTCCTATCGATCCCCAAATAAAAGAAAATAAATAAAATTATTTACACGGGAAAGCTCCCAACAAGCAAAAGAAGAACATGAAATATTTTTGGGTTTTCTTTTTAATTACTAGTACAAGCATGGAAATTAAATTAATTAAAAGCAACAACTAATTTTTTGGTTTTTCTTAAGGTTTATTAAACACACAAGAAGAAACAATAAAAAGGAAAATAAACTAGCATGGAAGATACAATGAAAAATTATGAACACCGACATTTAGCAATGAGTGTGTGAACATAAATGTAATGTCGGTGGGAAATACGTACCCCCCAAGCTTAGGCTTTTGTCCTAAGTTGGTCTATGTCCACGGCTGGCCTGGCTGATATCCATAATAGTAGTTGGGGTTGTACTGAGATGCAGCGGCTATCGCCTGCTGAGCTGCAGTGTGGCAATGAGCGGCCTCTGCTCTCCTCTCGTACTCATCTGCCTCCTCTCTGGTAATGGTATATCTTCCTCTTGCCTGGTAATCAAAGAAGGCAGGAGCAGGGAGAGTAATATGGACAGCACGGCGTCTGTCAAAGATTAGTCGATACTGGAGAGGCGATTCATTCCTCTCGACAAACTGATGGTGAACCGTAGCATTGAAGTCTAAGTAAGCAGGAGGTAATTCAATATCATCTTCGCGTATGGCTATACCAAGAAAATTAGCTATGGTTGCATAAATTCCTCCAAAGAAATCTCCATTAAATCTATTAAGATGCAACCTACGTGCAACAATGGCTCCCAAATTATAAGATTTGTCTCCTAACACAGCACTCCGAAGAATACTGAGGTCAGGGACACACATGTGACATACCTCATCTTTACCATTAATGCATCTACCTATGAAGAGAGCAAAATAATGTATAGCAGGAAAGTGAATGCTCCCTATGGTGGCTTGTGTTATATCTCTAGATTCCCCCACAGTTATACTAGCAAGAAAATCTCTAAATTCAGATTTGCGAGGATCTCTTATACTACCCCATTGTGGAAGTTTGCAAGCAGTGGTAAATTCCTCTAAGTCCATAGTATAAGATTTATCATAAAAATCAAACAGGATAGTTGGAGAATTACGTGAAGTTGAAAATTCAAACCTCCTCACAAAGGTACTGGTGAGGTTGTGATACTGGCTCCACTTCTCTTCCTCGAAGCTCACGAGATCAGCGTTACGCAAATATGCGTTGAATTCTTCCTTAATTCCCGCTCGATCCATAAAGTTCTTAGAAGGCCATTCACAAGGATGCACTGGAGCGTCTCTTGGTGGCTTGTCATCAGCATCACACATTGCAAGCCTGGGTCCTTGCTTCCTTGAAGAACCACCTTGGAACATTTTCCTAAGCATATGTCTTCCTCTGAAAAATTCTGAATTTTTTTAGTAACTTCAAAATAAAAGTAAACCAAACTCAATAATATTGATAGCAACTACTCCTACAAGTGCCTAGAGCCTATATCATGCATCAAAACTACTTGGAACCATATAAATTTGACATGCAAGCTCAAGAATAGGGTCACCTAAGCAGCAAAAATTTGCAATGAATAAAGCACTAGAACAAAAACTAATTGGACCAATGGAGTAGTCATATACCAAGGAACAATCTCCCCAAGCAGTTTTGTGAGAGGTGCTTTGAGCAAGGAGATCGAAAATGGCAGCAAAATGAGCTAGAACTCGTGCTTGAGCTGGATATTTGTGTTTGGGGGAGGAAGAAGGAGTGTATGGGTGAAAGGATAAGTGGAGGAGGGCCACCGTGGGCCCACGAGGCAGGGGGCACGCCTAGGGGGGTAGAGCGCGCCCTCCACCCTCGTGGGCAGGTGGTTGACCCCCCTGCTGTGTTCTCAGTGCCAAATATTCTCAAATATTCTAGAAAAAAAATCATATTTAAATTTCAGGGCATTTGGAGAACTTTTATTTTCGAGGTATTTCTATATTGCACGGATAATCAGATAACAGACAGAAAAATATTTGTTTTTTATTTTATTTAATATAAATAACAGAAATTAAAAGGAAGGTACAGAGAGTTGTGCCTTCTAGTTTCATCCATCTCATGATCATCAAAAGGAATCCACTAACAAGGTTGATCAAGTCTTGTTAACGAACTCATCCCGAATAACATGGAACCATAGAAATTTCGAATGACACTATGTTACTTGAACGGGGATACGCACATCCCCAATAATAAGAATATCATATTTCTTCTTGACAGTAGGAAGAGGAAATTCAAAACCTCCAAATATAATCGATGGACTTTTTCCAATAGAGTTGATACTATGAACTTGAGGTTGTTTCCTCGGAAAGTGTACCGTGTGCTCATTACCATTAACATGAAAAGTGACATTTCCTTTAGTGCAATCAATAACAGCCCCTGTAGTATTCAAAAAGGGTCTTCCAAGAATAATAGACATACTATCGTCCTCGGGAATATCAAGAATAACAAAGTCCGTTAAAAAAGTAACATTTGCAACTACAACAGGCACATCCTCACAAATACCGACAGGTATAGCATTTTATTTATCAGCCATTTGCAAAGATATTTCAATGGGTGTCAACTTATTCAAATCAAGTCTACGATATAAAGAGAGAGGCATAACACTAACACTGGCCCCAAGATCACATAAAGCAGTTTTAACATAGTTTCTTTTAATGGAGCATGGTATAGTGGGTACTCCTGGATCTACAAGTTTTTTTGGTATTCCACCCTTAAAAGTATAATTAGCAAGCATGGTGGAAATTTTAGCTTCAGGTATCTTTCTTTTATTTGTAATAATATCTTTCATATACTTACCATAAGGATTGGTTTTGAGCATATCAGTTAATCGCATACGCAAAAGATAGGTCTAATCATTTCAGCAAAGCGCTCAAAATCCTCATCATCCTTTTTCTTGGATGGTTTGGGAGGAAAAGGCATGGTTTTCTGAACCCAAGGTTCTCTTTATTTACCATGTTTTCTTGCAACAAAGTCTTTCTTATCATAACGTTGATTCTTTGATTGTGGGTTATCAAGATCAACATCAGGTTCAATTTCTATATCATTATCATTACTAGGTTGAGCATCATCATGAACATTTTTATTAGCATTATCACTAGTTTCAGGTTCATTACCAGACTGTGTTTCAGCATCAGAAATAGAAATATCATTTGGATTCTCAGGTGTTTCAGCAATAGGTTGATTAGAAGCATGCAAAGTCCTATCATTTTTCTTTTTTCTTCTTTTTAGAAGAACTAGGTGCATCTATATTATTTCTCTGAGAATCTTGCTCAATTCTTTTAGGATGGCCTTCAGGATACAAAGGTTCCTGAGTCATTCTACCACCTCTAGTCATAACTCTAACATCATGATCATTATTCTTATTATTCAATTCATTGAGCAAATCATTTTGAGCTTTAAGTACTTGTTCTACTTGAGTGGTAACCATAGAAGCATGTTTACTAATAAGTTTAAGTTCACCTTTGACATTAGCCATATAATCACCCAAGTGTTCAAGCATATTTGAATTGTATTTCAATTCTCTACCAAAATAAGAATTAAAATCTTCTTGCTTAGCCATAAATTTATCAAACTCATCTAGGCATGGGCTAGTAAACTTAGTAAATGGGATTATAGCTTTATCATATCTATAGAGAGAATTTACCTTTACTACCTATGTTGGGTTATCAAGACCATGAGTTTCTTCAACAGGTAAAGGATTTGGATTATATATTTCTTCAACAGGCAGTAAATTAAGACCATGTATTTCTTCAAGAGGAGGTAAATTCTTAACATCTTCAGCTTTAATACCTTTTGCTTTCATAGATTTCTTTGCCTCTTGCATATCTTCAGGACTGAGAAATAGAATACCCCTCTTCTTCGGAGTTGGTTTAGGAATAGGCTTAGGAATTGGCTCCGGAGGTGTCCAATTATTTTCATTTGTCAACATATTATTCAATAGAATTTCAGCTTCATCCGGTGTTCTTTCCCTGAAAACAGAACCAGCACAACTATCCAGGTAATCTCTGGAGGCATCGGTTAGTCCATTATAAAAGATATCAAGTATTTCATTTTTCTTAAGAGGATGATCAGGCAAAGCATTAAGTAATTGGAGAAGCCTCCCCCAAGCTTGTGGGAGACTCTCTTCTTCAATTTGCACAAAATTATATATATATATCCCTTAAAGTAGCTTGTTTCTTATGAGCTGGGAAATATTTAGCAGAGAAGTAATAAATCATATCCTAGGGACTACGCACACAACCAGGATCAAGAGAATTAAACCATATCTTAGCATCACCCTTTAATGAGAACGGAAATATTTTAAGGATATAAAAGTAGCGAGTTCTCTCATCTTTAGTGAGCAGGGTGGCTATATCATTCAATTTAGTAAGATGTGCCACAACAGTTTCAGATTCATAACCATGAAAAGGATCAGATTCAACCAAAGTAATTATATCAGGATCAACAGGGAATTCATAATCCTTATCAGTAACAAAGGTAGGTGAAGTAGCAAAAGCAGGATCAGGTTTCATTCTAGCATTTAGAGATTGCTTACTCCATTTAGCTAATAACCTTTTGAGTTCATTTCTATTTTTGAAAGCTATAATAGCTAAAGAAGCTTCTTGATAAAAAACATAACCCTTAGGAATAACAAGTGATTCTTCATCATCACTTTCATCAGTTTCATCAGATTCAATATTTTCAATTCTCTAGCTCTAGCAAGTTGTTCATCAAGAAAATCACTAAGTGGCACAGTAGTATCAAGCATAGAAGTAGTTTCATCATAAGTATCATGCATAGCAGAAGTGGCATCATCAATAACATGTGACATATCAGAAAGAATAGCAGAAGCAGGTGTAGGTGTCGCAAGCTTACTCAAAACAGAAGGTGAATCAAGTGCAGAGCTAGATGGAAATTCCTTACCTCCCCTCGTAGTTGAGGGATAAATCTTGGTTCTTGGATCTTTCAAGTTCTTCATAATGATAAGCAGATATATATCCCAAGTGACTCAAAAATAGAGCTATGCTCCCCGGCAACAGCGCTAGAAAATAGTCTTGATAACCCACAAGTACAGGGGATTGCAACAGTTTTTGAGGGTAGAGTATTCAACCCAAATTTATTGATTCGACACAAGGGGAGCCAAAGAATATTCTCAAGTATTAGCAACCGAGTTGTCAATTCAACCACACCTAGAAACTTAATATCTGCAGCAAAGTGTTTAGTAACAAAGTAATATGATAGTAGTGGTAACAGTAACAAAAGGTAACAATAGTAAAAGTAATGTTTTTGGTATTTTGTAGTGATGATAGCAATAGCAACGGGAAAGTAAATAAGCAAAGAACAATATATGGAAAGCTCGTAGGCAATGGATCAGTGATAGAGAATTATGCCGGATGCGGTTCATCATGTAACAGTCATAACCTAGGGTGACACAGAACTAGCTCCAGTTCATTGATATAATGTGGGCATGTATTCCGAATATAGTCATACATGCTTATGAAAAGAACTTGCATAACATCTTTTGTCCTACCCTCCCGTGGCAACGGGGTCCTTACGGAAACTAAGGGATATTAAGGCCTCCTTTTAATAGAGAACCGGAACAAAGCATTAACACATAGTGAATACATGAAATCCTCAAACTACGGTCATCACCTGTCAGTATCCCGATTATTGTCACTTTGGGGTTAACGGATCATAACACATAATAGGTGACTATAGACTTGCAAGATAGGATAAAGAACACTCATATATTGATGAAAACATAATAGGTTCAGATATGAAATCATGGCACTCAGGCCCTAGTGACAGGCATTAAGCATAGCAAAGTCATAGCAACATCAATCTCAGAACATAGTGGATACTAGGGATCAAACCCTAACAAAACTAACTCGATTACATGATAGATCTCATCCAACCCATCACCGTCCAGCAAGCCTACGATGGAATTACTCACGCACGGCGGTGAGCATCATGAAATTGGTGATGGAGGATGGTTGATGATGACGGTGGCGACGGATTCCCCTCTCTGGAGCCCCGAACGGACTCCAGATGAGCCCTCCCGAGAGGTTTTAGGGCTTGGCGGCGGCTCCGTATCGTAAAATGCGATGATTTCTTCTCTCTGATTTTTTTCTCCCCGAAACTCAATATATGGAGTTGGAGTCGGAGAGGCAATAGGGGGCCCACGAGGTAGGGGGGCGTGCCCCCACCCTCGTGGAGAGGTGGTGGGCCCCCTGGCCTTCATCTTTTGTAGGTATTTTTCTTATTTTCTGAAAAGTGGCTCCGTGAAGTTTCAGGTCATTCCGAGTACGTTTGTCTCTGCACATAAATAACACCATGGTAATTCTGCTGAAAACAGCATCCGTCCGGGTTAGTTCCATTCAAATCATGCAACTTAGAGTCCAAAACAAGGGCAAAAGTGTTTGGAAAAGTAGATACGACGGAGACGTATCACAAAGCAGTCTCAACGCCCATGTGCACTCATGAGAAGCTCACACGGGATTCAGGTCATGGACTTAGTGAAGATGAAGTTTTCAGATATCGTAGTATAGTTGGAGCTCTTCAATATCTGACCTTGACACGGCCTGGTCTATCTTTTGCCATAAACAAGGTCTGTCAGTAGTTGTCAGGACCAACTGATGCTCACTGGGAGGCCGTGAAACGGATCTCGCGATACATGCGAGGATCACTATCCATTGGTTTAACCCTTCAGCGATCACCTTCCACTCTTCTAAGTCTCTTTACTGATGCCGATTTGGTGGGCTACAGCGATGACAGGAGGCCTACGAGTGGGTTTGCGATTTTATTTGGACCCAACCTTGTATCATAGAGTGCATGGAAGCAGCCAACTGTGTCCCGTTCATCCACTGAAGCTGAGTACAAGGCGTTGGCGAATGGGACTGCCGAAGCTACTTGGCTACTGTCATTGCTAAGAGAGCTGCGAGTTCCTCAGCCCCGAGCTCCTGTGGTGTGATGTGACAATCTCGGTGCTACATATTTGACGGCCAATCTAGTATTTCATGCTCGCACTAAGCACATTGAAGTTGATTTTCACTTTGTGAGAGAGAAGGTCGCCATGGGAGCACTTGATGTTCGGTTCGTCTCAACAACAGACCAAGTGGCGGACGCTTTCACCAAACCTCTCACGAAAATCATGCTCAATCGATTACGAACCAATCTGAACTTCATATAGGTTAAGATTGCGGGGGAATGTTAATGCAATAGTATTGAGTTAGCCAGGATACTAGTCAGTTAGTATAGTTAGTCTTTTAGTATCTCCTATAGCTTATCTAGCACGATATAGAGTTGTTCCTATCTGGCCAATGTTTATCTGGCCAATGTTTTTTGTAACAAACTCTCTACCATGTATATCTCCTGACTATAAATACAAGACCAGCCTGAGGCAATTACTCACGGCAAATCACCTGTTCCAACTCTTGGTTTTCCTACTAGTTTGATAACCTTGGTTTCATATCTGAGGGAAATACCTACCGCCGCTGTGCTGCATCATCCCTTCCTCTTTGGGGAAATACCGATGTAGCTCCAAGCGATATCAAAAGGAATTTCTGGCGCCGTTGCCGGGGAAGATCTTCAACATATACCAGGTTCCTAATCACAAATCTCATCTCCTCGCAATTTACTTTATTTTCCATTTGCCGCTCGTTTTCCTCTCCCCCACTTCACAAAAAATTCCCGTTTTATTCGCCCCTCTTTTTCTGTTCGCCGTTTTCTAGCCGGATCTGTTTTTTGTGTGCAATCTTGTTTGCCATTATTATCATCATGGATACTTCTTCCTCTATTGCATGCACTCCTGAGAACGAGTTTCTCAACTTTAAACAAAGGGAGGAGAAAATATAAAAGATGCTTGGTATAGGATTTGCAATGCACATAATAGATCTATCCGTAAGCAATCTACTGTTGTTCTTCTTCGTTGCTTTTATGCGGGCATCACCACTTGGTATAGATTCGTCCTTGATACGGTTACCGGTGGAAATTTCTTGATGTGTCTCTCTCTTGATGCTTTCAATGCTATGGGAAAGCTAGTAGTCTCACCACCCCTTATGATTAATGAAACAACTTTGACTCTTGAGCATGTTATGGAAAGATACATATTTTGCTACTAAAATTGGGTCAAAGGCGGGAGAAGTTTTTAAGTTGTTAAAGAAAAAGGGGACCGTAATTCATGAAAGAATTGAAGAAAGTCCGTCTCAGATTGATAAATTAGAAGAAATCTTTAGTAATTTGAGCACGGCTTTTGCTTCCACTAAAACTATTGAAAAAACTCCTGTAAGGATTGGCAAGACTACTCAAGTTACTAAGAACAAGGGTGCAACTTCTAGTAATAGTAAAGAGGATCTTAGGATGATTAACATTCACCTGGATTTTGTTGAAGTTATAAGAGATCCCTTTGGTAAGAATGAATTCTTTAAAATTGTTCCTAGGAGTATTTTCATTGAAAATCTTTATGCTAAATCTTTGAAGAATTCTAAGTGTTTGATTTAAGAGTTGAACAAGGATGACAAAACTTAGATCCTTGCTTTATGCCTAGCTAAGGTCGTAAAACTATAGTGCTTGTTGGGAGGCAACCCAATGAATAAAATTTATTTTTGCTTTTTGCTTCCTGTTTTTGAGTGATAGAACAATTATGCTACTGTTATGATTGTGTTTTTATGTTTTAATTAGTGTTTGTGCCAAATAAAGCCTTTAGGATCTTCTTGGGTGATAGTTGTTTGATCTTGTTGAAAAAACAAAAACTTTTGCGCTCACGAAAATAATTCTAATTTTTACTAGAGAGCGATAAAATACACATTACACTTGCAGGAGATCAATATACAAATTTCTCAGGCCGTCCTAATTTTTCAGAATTTTTGGCGTTACAGAAGTATTCGAAACGTCCAGATTACTACAGGCTGTTCTGTTTTGACAGATTCTATTTTCTTTGCATTGTGTGCTTATTTTGATGGCTCTATGGTTTTCTTTGATGAGTTTTTTCCATATAAAAGTTGGAATCCAGTAGATATAATGAAAGAACAAAATATGAATTGGTTTGATACAACACTTATAATAGTGATTTATTATCTTATACTAACGGATCTCACGAAGGTTTTGTTGAGTTTTGTGTGATTGAAGTTTTCAAGTTTTGGGTTATCTTACGATCGATGAAGGAATAAGGAGTAGAAGAGCCTAATCTTGGGGATGCACCAGCATCCCAAGATATTATCCAAAAATGAGCAACCAACTAAGCTTGGGGATGCCCCCGAGTGGCGTCCCCTCTTTCTTCTAGCGACCATCGGTATTTTACTCGAAACTATATTTTTATTCGTCACATACTATGTGTTTTGCTTGGAGCGTCTTGTATGATATGAGTCTTTGCTTGTTTTGTGTTTTAGGTCTTGATCCCTTGCTGGACACACCTATTTTAGAGAGACAAAATTATGTCATGACTTGTTAGAATTGCTCTCTATGCTTCACTTAAATTTTTATGAGCTATGGACTTGCTCTAGTTCTTCACTTATATCTTTTTGAGCACGATGTGATTTAGTATTTTTGAAGAAATGCTCTCTTGCTTCACTTAGATTTATTTGAGAGTTAGTAAAATTTTCAAGAAATTCTCTCTTGTTTCACTTGAATTAATTTGAGAGAAAGAAAATTATGCTCATGATCTTCACTTATATTTGTTTGGGCTTATGAAAAGCAACACATGAAAATTAGTCCCAAAGTGATAGATATCCAAGAAGGATATAATAAAAACTTTCATGAAGATCATTGGACAAAATAAACTTGATGCTTAGTAATAGTTTGAGATATGATGATGTGATATGTGAGTTATCTTGATGAGTAATTATGCTTTAGTAAGAATATTGATGTTAAGGTTTGTGATTTCCTATGCAAGCACACAAGTCAATAGTCATGCAATGAAATTATATCCTACTTGTGGTGCATTATTCGGTGTTAGTTATGCTTAATGCTTGCTTATGATATTATTCATTTCTTGGTTGGTTGCTTCTCAATCTGTTGCTAGCCTTCATTTTGCACTAAGTATGATCTCTACTTGTGCATCCAAAATCCTTTAAACCAGTTTTGCCACATGAGTCCACTATATCTACCTATATGTGGTATTCTTTTACCGTTCTAAGCAAATTTTCATGTGCCATCTCTAATTTTCAAAATAAACTTCTCTTTTGTGTGTTCGTTTCACTCGTAGAGCGGTGAGGGGTGTTGGTGTCAAAACCGGCGGATCTCGGGTAGGGGGTCCCGAACTGTGCGTCTAAGGTTGATGGTAACAGGAGACAGGGGACACGAACTTTTACCCAGGTTCGGGCCCTCTTGATGGAGGTAATACCCTACGTCCTGCTTGATTGATATTGATGAATATGAGTATTACAAGAGTTGATCTACCACGAGATCGTGATGGCTAAACCCTAGCAGTCTAGCCTGTATGACTAAGGTATTGAGTATATCCTTTCCGGACTACACCCTCTGGTTTATATAGACACCAGAGGGATCTAGGGTTACATAGAGTCGGTTACATAAGAGGGAATCTTCATAGTTGTTCGCCAAGCTTGCCTTCCATGTCAAGGATAACAGGCCGGACGCCCGAGGACCCCTTAGTCCAGGACTCCCTCAGTAGCCCCTGAACCTAGCTTCAATGACAAGGTATCCGGCACGTAGTGCTATCTTCGGCATTGCAAGGCGGGTTCCTCCTTCCGAACTCCTGAATAGTCCCCAGACGAATTGATCGTGTCCGGACCTGTAACACACACCGCACACAACCGCAGAGAGAATATGATAACACACAAGTCCAATCTGCTGACAACTTTAGTAATGCGACGTCAAGCCTGTCCGGTCATAGTTTTGAACCGTTTTTCGCCCCATGTTTCGAGACACAGTTGTACTGGCACGTCTTATCAAATCAGAGATCATGTCCCCTTATTACGGGATTCTCATCAATACGGGCATGGGTAACCCAACCATCCTACGAGAAAGATTCCTCAGGGATAGGCAGGTTTCTAGGCTTAGGAGGAGACGTTCAATACCGGAGGTGTATATAAAGGAACCAAGGGCCGTCTTTTTACGCTAAACCTCTCCTAAGCCTCCCCGACCCCGAGTTCTAGCACCCAAGGTTCGACTACATTGCTTTCAGCCTCCCCATTATGTCCGGATCCATCTCTCAAGGCTGATGGGTGTCTTCCTCTGTTACAGAGGAGGATATCACAAAGCTTCAGGCGGCCAGATATCTGACCGCAAAGATCCACCACCGGCTTCCTGCTCAGGGACAAGTTATCCCGACCCCCAGATCCGGCGAGAGGGTTGTATTCGTCTCCCACTTCCTCCGAGGTTAGGGTTTGCTCTTCACCCCTTTGTCTGAGGGCTAATGTTTTATTACGGATTAGATTTTCACGATCTTGCCCCAGACTCTATCCTCCATGTCTCAAAGTTTATCATTACATGCGAGGCCTTCCTTCGAATCCCCCCACACTTCGGCTTATGGCTCAAAACCTTTGGTGTGAAGCCGAAGGTAGTCGACGGGGAACAAGCGGAGTGCGGTGGTGCTACAATCAGCCAACTCGCCAACACTCCCTTGCCAAAAGGTTCTTTTCCGAGGCTTCCAATTACTAGCGGCGGGAGTGGTTTTATATTACAGAGCCCCATAGTGCTAAGTGGGTAGCTTCCCCCACCTTTCGTCCCGGCCCATCGTTACAGCTCGCGTCATGGGTCAACAAGGGGCTGGACTGGGGATTAGTGGATGAAGTGCGGACCCTACAAAGCCGCATTCGGACCCTCCTAGAGAGAGATATCGATCTCGTCAGTGTGATCTAAGTGATGTTAGTTCGCCGAATCCTACACTACCAGCGCAGGCCTCACCACATGTGGGAGTTTAATCCAGAGGGACCACGGACCCTCCAACACTTCTTCGGCGCCACACACGAAGGGATGTGGAAGCTATTTCTCGGGAAGCGAAAACATTGGCCAGATACTGCTGAGGACGCTGGCCTTAACTGTAATCGTCTGGATACCCCTGTAAGCACTTGGCTTTCAAATACTTTGTGGTCATGCATATAGTAATACGATACTAAGCAAGCTATCTTTTTCCAGGGCTGGATAAAGAAGGCAGAACTGATTATGTGTTCGGCCCCTCTGCCCAAGGGTCCAATGAATCCAGTCCTAACAAGGATGCTGGCCTCGGCACCATACCAGATGCCAAAGAAGGAGGACGAGGCGGAGAGCAAGAGGACCAAGGATGGCCTCTATTCACAGGGAACCTCAGACTTTGTGTCCGGTGGAATAAAAATCCCCTCATCCGAAGACAAAAGCGAAGGGGGGGCACTACCTCCTTCCCTCCTAGGAAGAAGAGGGCCGCCTCCGAAGATTGGGACAAACAGGCTCCTAAGCAAGGCAAGATGCCTCTGGAGGGCGGCTCGGGCCTGGAGGACGTCGAAGCGCAGTCTCATGACGAGGACGAGCCTCTGGCCAAATCGTAAGTGAACAGGGTTGTTTTAAACCTATCCCGTTCTTTTCTTATGATGCCTGGAATATATATTTTTTGCAGCTCAGCTCGCAGTCCCCTTCGACAATCCTCCTCCTTGGGGGACCTTCTCTCGGATATGATGGAAAGAGAGACGCCCGCACCGGCTTCTCCGCCCAATAGGGCAGACGACCTTGAGGTGTCGTCGTGGAGGGTCTCCCCTGACCAACAAGTGGTGCAAGGGATACACGAAGGCGATACTTCGGCGGTCCAGAGTCCGGGGAACAACAATGAAGACCCCGGACAATTTGGAATGCGGCCGGATAAAAATAAACGGATCCCTTCAAAGGGTGACCGTACTCCTGTGGCTGCCTCTGAAGACCCAGAGGCGCCGGATATTTTGGCAAACATGTTGCGGCAGGCATCCGTTTCGGAGGTACATCGTACCTTGATGGGTATGGTGGTTAAAAAGGTCCTATCCGCAAAGAGCGGATTGGATGAGGCCTTTGCGAGTCTGCTGAGAGGCTTCGAGGTTTGTACTGTAATATGTGGAATTGTGTTTTATTCAGAAAATACACCTGTGTATAGATAGTAGCCCTTGAGACTCAGGTTGGTTTCCCATAGGAAGCGAATCGGAGGATCGAAAGAAATATTGGAGGACTAATCTGATTAACTTTGAACACAGGCTGCTTCCCCCCTAGCTATTGCCCAGACTGTGGATATTGCCGAGCTGCAATGGAAGCTTGCGTAGCGGGGGATGACGTTGCGTTAATCAATATGCGTCTTGACGAGTTGCAAGGTATGTATTCAGAGCAGTCCCTTCACATACATTTTTTTGATATAAACATGACGCTGAAAGTTGTGCCTGGCTGCAGATGGTGCTGCCGCCGTTGAAATTCTTCAGGCGGAGCTAGCCCAGGCCAAGGAGCAGGCCCGGTGTAGTAATGCGGCTGCCGAGAAGGCATCGGCTGAATTAAAAGCCGAACGAGCTGCTCGGCGTCAAGACAAGGAGAAGATATCCACGATGGAACTCGAGCTAAAAAGTGCTGCTAGCCGGTGTGAACTCATGGAAAAGGAGAATGAAGCCAAAACGGCTGAAATTGACAAGGCCCTACGAGAGGCGAGAGAAGCGCGGTCTGAATCCACAGCAGCCCATGAGGAGATCCGGCAAGCTGGGGAGATTGCAGCTGGTAAGCCATTTTTGCTACAGGCTAAGTTCGGCGATCCGAACTATACTCAGCTGAACCAATTGTGGAGTTCTTCGGATGAGTTTTTGGACTTGCCGAAGAGTTCTGCCGATGCGGCGCAGTATTATCAGGCACAGGACGGGTACACAATGGAGAAGCTTTTCTGGTCACAATTCGGCGCCTCGAAGCGCCCCCTTTTGCTGAATGAGAGGATGTCCCAGTGGGCCGAGTTTCATAGGATATCTGGTGCTGCCATGAAGAACATCATAATCCGGTTATGGCCAACTGAGCCTATCCCGAACAGTTACTTTGGCTTGGTGAAGCGGCTTGTTGACGTAGTGCCGCGTATCGATGCTATGAAGTGATCGGTGTGCATCGAGGGTGCACGGATGACTTTTGCCCGGGTCAAGATATTCTGGGGGAATATGATGGCCATTGATGTTGCGGTGAAGAGTCCACCCAACCGCCACGATCCGGAGCATTATCTTGAAGACGTCCTCGTAGCCACCCGCTTGATAGAGGGTCAATGCTCGAAGGACATAATGTTCGAGTAAAGTGTATGAGAATTGTACGAGACAATTTTATAGTGATTCTATTTGTATATGTTGCTCAAAAGCTTGTGTTCCTCCTGTGCGGCCATTTTAATACAATCTGGAAGATTTCCAGTCGTCGGCTTCAGCCCCCTTGTAGGAAGTACAGGGGTGTTCGAAAAAGCATCTGATCACTGTTGACCCAACGTCTTGGTCCGTGAAGGAGGTGTCAATGCGGCGAACCAGGCAACCAGACTATAGGGCGTTAACACTTTCACTTAGCCATAGGAGTTTTACGGTGGGTCTACGACATTGCCCCTGGTATCTATGCGGCTTACTCATACGATGTGTTTACATAATTGACCGGAAAAGAGGTCCTTCGTGTGACACGGAGGAATCGCTAGAGATTCCGATAAGTCATCAAGTTGTTGACCAGCTCTCGCCGCATCATGACAGTCGGTTTTCGGCTTTCTCTACTGAGGTGTGTCACCGGGTGAACCGGTAGCACAATCGCAGTAGTTCGCACTTTACTACCCTAGCCGATAGAGCGGAACGTAGGATAGCAAGCACATGAGCCGGGCAACCCAACTATTGACCCAAGACATGATTCGGAGCTGATGCATATAAGGCCAAACTCGCGACGCCGAAGTACGCTTTGAAAGCTGTTCAAACTTTGTTGGCAACTCATTTGTTCCCGTACCGAGCCCCTGGCAAGTTAAGCCGGGATATATCTATGAAACAACCATAGGAGGCATATTCATTTTGTGAAAAGACACAAGTGATTAATTTGGATATTTTGAACTGGGACCTGAGTGATGTGCCAATGGTTACTTGATATACATAAAGGCCACGACCCCGGCAATTTGATATGCCATGGGTCGAAGGCAGAGGAAAAAGGCATGTTACAGGCTTGGAAAGAGAGTGCGGTCTACAAAAAGTTATTTTGGACCTCCTATCGCACGTCTGCGTCGCCTGTCCTCAGCGAGGGGAATCCTTGAAGGGAGTAGCCCCGTAGGTGAGTGTACAGATCGAACTCCTATGGGGTCGGTCGTAGGTGCTTCCCCTTTGCGCCACCTCCTTTTAGGAGATAATGAAACAAAAGAAAAAGGAAAGCGGTTAAAGAATGTTACCGGAGTGCGTGCATATTTGTCCGTATTGTGCTTCTATCAATGCCCATGGTATCTTGAGTGTGTAATTATGTATGCCCGGTATAGTTTTAACGGGTGTATGAGATGGGCAGCAGAAGCCAAACTGCTATTTCTATTTCGGATTTGATCGATCTTCAGGGGGAAATTGCTTCCGCCCTCTGGCATTTAGCTGGTGAGCCGCTCAGTTGTCCCTGTTGCCTGGTGGACCATTTCCATTGTGTCCGGCGTTGAGCTTGCCGGCCTGCTTGAGGACCGAACAGCTTCTGTTGGTGTGATTAGCTGGTTTATTAGGGTGGCCATGAATCTGGCAGGGCCGGTCCAATATCCGGTCTAGTTTGGATGGTCCGTCTCTGTTTGCCTAGAATGCCTTTTTCCGTTGACCGGCCTTGGGATTGCTAAATACGGCGTTGACCGCTGTGTTGCGTGATCTTTCATTATCGTTGCGACTGTTGTGCATGCTTCGTCGTGGCTTGCCATTGCCGTCTCGGATTTTGGAAGTGCCCGAGTCGCTGGCGCTGTTGCTTCTACGAGCGAGCCAGCTGTCTTATCCCATGCAAAAGCGGGTCATTAGAGCGGTAAGGGCTATCATGGATCTAGGTCCTTCTTGACCAAGGTGGCGTGCAAGCCATTCGTCCCAGATGCTATGTTTAAAGGCCGCAAGGGCCTCCGTCTCCGGATAGTCGATGATTTAGTTCTTTTTAACTAGGAACCTGGTCCAGAGCTTCATGGTTGACTCTCCGGGCTACTGGACAATATTACTTAAGTCATTGGCGTCCGGTGGCCGGACATATGTTCCTTGGAAGTTTTTGCGAAAGGCGTCCTCCAAATCCTCCCAGCTGCCGATAGAATTTTTCGGCAGACTGTTTAACTAGTACCGAGCTGGTCCTTTGAGTTTTAGTGGTAGGTATTTGATGGCATGAAGGTCGTCTCCGCGGGCCATGTGGATATGGAGGAGGAAGTCCTCGATCCATACCGCGGGATCCGCTGTTCCATCGTACGATTCGATATTCATGGGTTTGAAACCGTCTGGGAATTCATGCTCCATTACTTCATTTGTGGTCGACCTACCGCATTGTGCGATGATGGTACGGGCTCCAGTGCCTCATCGTCGCCCTGGGATAGCAATATATGCTTCGGGTAGCTTTTGGTTGGTCCACTAAGGCCATATTCTTCGGCGGCTAGGACTTTGGTCCATCCATCATTGAGCAGATCTTGGTAAGCTTGAAGCTCCCGCTGCTTCTTTTTCAGGCTCCTTGCAGTGGATATTAGTTGGCACTTAAAGCGCTCCTGCTCATGAGGTTCCTCGGGCACGATGAAATTTTCAATGCCGAGGCCCACCTCATCCTCAAAGAGCGGAAGGTAATTGTCGTCCTTTGAATCTTCGTGTGTGGCCTGCCTATCTTCCCGTTCGTCTTGTTCATTAGTTGTATCAACGGGGTCTTCGTTGTCATTGATACGTCTCCAACGTATCTATAATTTTTGATTGTTCCATGCTATATTATATTCTGTTTTGGATGTTTAGTGGGCTTTATTATACACTTTTATATTATTTTTGGGACTAACCTATTAACCGGAGGCCCAGCTCAAATTGCTGTTTTTTTGCCTATTTTAGTGTTTCGCAGAAAAGGAATATCAAACGAAGTCCAAACGGAATGAAACCTTCGGGGACGTGATTTTCTCAACAAATGTGATCCAGGAGACTTGGAGTGGGCGTCAAGAAACAATCGAGGAGGCCACGAGGCAGGGGGGCGCACCTACCCCCCTGGGCGCGCCCTCCACCATCATGGGCCCCTCGTTGCCCCACCGACCTACTTCTTCCTCCTATATAAGTCCACGTACCCCGCAAACATCTAGGAGCACCACGAAAACCTAATTCCACCGCCGCAACCTTCTATACCCGAGAGATCCCATCTTGGGGCCTTTTCCGGAGCTCCGCCGGAGGGGGCATTGATCACGGAGGGCCTCTACATCAACTCCATGGCCTCTCCGGTGATGTGTGAGTATTTTACTTCAGACCTTCAGGTCCATAGCTAGTAGCTAGATTGCTTCTTCTCTCTCTTTGAATCTCAATACAAAGTTCTCCTCGATCTTCTTGGAGATCTATTCGATGTAATCTTCTTTTGCAGTGTGTTTGTCGAGTTCCGATGAATTGTGGGTTTATGATCAAGTTTATCTATGAACAATATTTGAATCTCCTCTGAATTCTTTTATGTATGGTTGGTTATCTTTGCAAGTCTCTTCGAATTAGCAATTTGGTTTGGCCTACTAGACTGATCTTTCTTGCAATGGGAGAAGTGCTTAGCTTTGGGTTCAATCTTGCGGTGTCCTTTCCCAAAGACAGCAGGGGCAGCAAGGCACGTATTGTATTGTTGCCATCGAGGATAAAAAGATGGGATTTATATCATATTGCATGAGTTTATCCCTCTACATCATGTCATCTTACTTAAAGCATTACTCTGTTCTTATGAACTTAATACTCTAGATGCATGCTGCATAGCGGTCGATGTGTGGGTAATAGTAGTAGATGCAGAATTGTTTCGGTCTACTTGTCACGGACGTGATGCCTATATACATATCATACCTAGATATTCTCATAACTATGCTCAATTCTATCAATTTCTCGACAGTAATTCGTTTACCCACCATAATACTTATGCTCTTGAGAGAAGCCACTAGTGAAACCTATGGCCCCCGGGTCTATCTTCCATCATATTAATCTTCCAACACTTAGCTATTTCTTTGTCGTTTATTTTACTTTGCATATTTATTTCTCTTTGTCATAAAAATACCAAAAATATTATCTTATCATATCTATCAGATCTCACTCTCGTAAGTGACCGTGAAGGGATTGACAACCCCTTTATCGCGTTGGTTGTGAGGTTCTTATTTTTTTGTGTAGGTGCGTGGGACTCGCGCGTGATCTCCTACTGGATTGATACATTGGTTCTCAAAAACTGAGGGAAATACTTATGCTACTTTACTACATCACCCTTTCCTCTTCAAGGGAAAACCAACGCAGTGCTCAAGAGGTAGCAAGAAGGATTTCTGGCGCCGTTGCCCGGGAGATTTGCACCAAGTCAAGTCAAGATATGACTCTCGACAACGAGCCATTTCTGGCGCCGTTGCCGGGGAGTCTACGCACAAGTCAAGACATACCAAGTACCCATCACAAACTCTTATCCCTTGCATTACATTATTTGGCATTTGCCTCTCGTTTTCCTCTCCCCCACTTCACCCTTGCCGTTTTATTCGCCCTCTCTTTTTCCGCTCGCCTCTTTTTCTCTTGCTTCTCATTTGCTCGTGTGTTGGATTGCATGCTTGTCACGATGGCTCAAGACAATACTAAATTGTGTGACTTTGCCAAACCAACAACAATGATTTTCTTAGCACTCCGATTGCTCCTCTTACCGATGCTGAATCTTGTGAAATTAATGTTGCTTTGTTGAATCTTGTCATGAAAGATCAATTCGCCGGCCTTCCTAGTGAAGATGCCTCTGCCCATCTAAATAGCTTTGTTGATTTGTGTGATATGCAAAAGAAGAAAGATGTGGACAATGATATTGTTAAATTGAAGCTATTTCCTTTTTCCCTTAGAGATCTTGCTAAAGCTTCGTTTTCGTCTTTGCCTAAAAATAGTATTGATTCATGGAATAAGTGCAAAGATGCTTTTATCTCTAAGTATTTTCCTCCCGCTAAAATCATCTCTCTTAGAAACGATATTATGAATTTAAGAAACTTGATCATGAACATGTTGCACAAGCTTGGGAGAGGATGAAATTAATGATATGTAATTGCCCTACACACGGTTTGAATCTTTGGCTGATTATACAAAAAAATTATGCCGGATCGAATTTTTCTTCTAGAAATCTTTTAGATTCGGCCGCGGGAGGCACTTTTATGGAAATCACTTTAGGAGAAGCTACTAAACTCCTAGATAATATTATGGTTAATTATTCTCAATGGCACACCGAAAGATCTACTAATAAAAAAGTGCATGCGATAGAAGAAATTCATGTTTTGAGTGGAAAGATGGATGAACTTATGATTTTTTTTGCTAATAAGAGTGTTTCCTCTAATCCTAATGATGTGCCTTTGTCTACCTTGATTGATAATAATAATGAATCTATGGATGTGAATTTTGTTGGTAGGAATAATTTTGGTAACAACGCGTATAGAGGAAACTTTAATCCTAGGTCGTTCCCTAGTAATTCCTCTAATAATTATGGTAATTCCTGCAACAATTCTTATGGAAATCTTAATAAGATGCCCTCTGAATTTTAGACTAGTGTTAAGGAGTTTATGAATTCGCAAAAGAATTTTAATGCTTTGCTTGAAGAAAAATTGCTTAAGGTTGATGATTTGGCTAGGAACATCGATAGAATTTCTCTTGATGTTGATTCTTTGAAACTTAGATCTATTCCACCTAAGCATGATATCAATGAGTCTCTCAAAACCATGAGAATTTCCATTGATGAGTGCAAAGAAAGAACCGCTAGGATGCGTTCTAAGAAAGATTGCTTTGTGAAAGCGTGTTCTTCTAGTTTCTATGAAAATAAATATGAAGATCTAAAAGTTATTGATGTGTCTCCTATTAAATATTTGTTTTGCAATATGAATCTTGATAATGATGGGACTGGAGATGAGTCACCTTTACCTAGAAGGCGTCGCAAAAATTCGGAGTTTTTAGATCTTGATGCAAAAATTGGTAAAAGTGGGATTGAAGAGGTCAAAACTTTAGATATCAATGAACCCACTATTTTGGATTTCAAGGAATTAAATTATGATAATTCCTCTTTGATAGGTTGTATTTCCTTGTTGCAGTCCGTGCTAAATTCTCCTCATGCTTATAGTCAAAATAAAGCTTTTACTAAACATATCGTTGATGCTTTGATGCAATCTTATGAAGAAAAACTTGAGTTGGAAGTTTCTATCCCTAGAAAACTTTATGATGAGTGGGAACCTACTATTGAAATTAAAATTAAAGATCATGAATGCTATGCTTGTGATTTGGGTGCTAGTGTTTCCATGATCCTGAAAACTTTATGTGATTTGCTAGGATCCCATGAATTTGATGATTGTTCTTTAAACTTGCACCTTGCGGATTCCACTATTAAGAAACCTATGGGAAGAATTAATGATGTTCTTATTGTTGAATATAGGAACTATGTGCCCGTAGATTTCATTGTTCTTGACATAGATTGCAATCCTTCACGTCCTATTATTCTTGGTAGACCTTTCCTTAGAGCGATTAGTGCAATTATTGATATGAAGGAAGGGAATATTAGATTCCAATTTCTGTTAAGGAAAGGCATGGAACACTTCCCTAGAAAGAAAATTAAATTACCATATGAATCTATTATGAGAGCCACTTATGGATTGCCTACCAAAGATGGCAATACCTGGATCTATCCTTGCTTTTATGCCTAGCTAGGGGCATTAAACGATAGCGCTTGTTGGGAGGCAACCCAATTTTATTTGTATTCCTTGCTTTTTGCTCCTGTTTAGTAATAATTAATTTATCTAGCCTCTGTTTTGGTTGTGTTTTTTGTGTTTAATTAGTGTTTGTGCCAAGTAGCACTACAAAAAAAAGACACATTCCTGACATTTTGGGCCGAACAATTTTTTTTCTGTCATACGTATGACACTTCTACGACGATAATTGTGACAAAACCCGGTATCATCATAGATGTGGTGGGCTCCTACTTCTATGACAAAAAATCATGACATAAACTGGGCTTTTCGTCCTGGGCGGGCCGGAGGCGCAGCTGCATGAAATTCTTTGGGCCGTCCATGACGGAAAAAAACGTGGTAGAAGCGAGGGGGAGGAAAATTTCGGGGAGTTCCCGGTTACGGTGGTAGGTCGGGGGCCGAGTGAGTGTGTTTCTCTCGTACTCGTACACACGTGTGTGCGAGGAGTTGGCTCTAACTGAACCCGAGCGAGGCGTTGGGCTCTAACTGAACCCGAGCGATCGATCGATGGCTGTTAACTGAACCCGATCGAGCGATTCCTTCGCTACTCCTGCTAACTGAAGCCGATCGATTGGATGAACAGTGAGCGTTCCGGGGGGGGTGGGGTTGGATGACCAGTGAGTGGTGGCGTTGCCTCTGGATGAACAGGACCCCGTGGTGTGGAGGGCTGGATGAACAGTAGACAGTGGAGGGGTGCCCGTGGAGGGGTGGTTGAACAGGACCCCGTGGTGTGGAGGGCTAGATGAACAGTAGATGGTGGAGGGATGCCCGTGGAGGGGTGGTTGAACAGTAGCCGGTGGAGTAGCGCGTGGTGGAGGCTGGATGAACAGGAGCCCGTGGAGGCTGGAGGAGGTCGACGGTAGCCCGTGGAGGCTGGAGGAGGTCGACGGTGGAGATGAACAGTATCCCGTGGAGTCCCGTTTTGCGGTACGCCACATCCGTCCCGATCAACAGGACCCCCGTTTCGACCGTAGCGCTCCAACACAAGTCCGTTTCCTCTGTTTTGCGGTACGCCACACCCCTCCCGATCAACAAGACCCCCGTATCGACCGTAGGAGGTCCGTTTCCTCCGTTTTGCAATATGCCAGACCCGTCCCGATGAACAGGATCCCGTTTCGAATGTGGCCGGTCGAACACAAGGCCGTTTCCTCCATTTTGCGGTACGCCAGGCCTCATTTCCATCGCCTGTTCCGTCCAATCCCTCCCGATGAACACGACCACGCATTCCGTTCCGACCCAGTCGGTTGGCTCCCACGCATTCCGTTGCCTCCCGATAAACACGACGTATTCTGTTGCCTCCCCATGAACATGACGCATTCCATTGCCTCCCCATGAACACGACGCATTCCGTTGCCTCCCCATGAACACGACGACGACGCTATTTCTCCGTTCCGACCCAGCCATGTACACGAGCCCTGGCCGTAAGTATGCACGAGTAGGCGTTCGAGACCCTGCCCGTATGTACGTACGTGGCCGTATTTTCTTTCTTGCACCCTGGCCGCTATACGTACGTGTACATGCTATGTGTGTGCCTCTACTACGACACGTACGCGCCTCTACTACGACACGTGCGCTCCTCTACATTGACCAGTATATATGTACGTACACATTCGCGACCAGAATGACAACGCTACGTATGCTTCGACCAGGTGGGTCCCGACTGTCAGGCACTTCCTTGCCTGCGAAGATGTAGATGGTGGGTCCCAGCAGTCAGGGGGGCGAATCATTTTTTTTGCCCGGACGCACTTCCTTGAGTGCGAAGGTGTAGTTGCTGGGTCCCAGCAGTCAGGGGGGAATCGTTTTGTTTTTTTCCCGAACGCACTTCCTTGTGTGTGAAGATGTAGCTGGTGGGTCCCAGCAGTCAGGGGGGCAAATCGTTTTTTTGTCGGATGCACTTCCTTGCGTGCGAATATGTAGCTAGTGGGTCCCAGCAGTTAGGGGGGCGAATCGTTTTTTTTCGGACGCACTTCCTTGCGTGCGAAGATGTAGCTGGTGGGTCCCAGCAGTCAGGGGGAAATGTTTTTTTCACAAAATACGGTGGCCGGTCCGGTGGGTCCCCGCTGTCAGGTGGAGGAATAATTATTTTGCGCGTAATAAGGAGGCACTTCCTTGCTGCGGCCGTGGACCCAGCTGTCAGCCTCTCCACGTACAATCCACGTCCGATGGAAGCCATTCCTTGACCACGTTGACCACGCCGCGCCGAGAGCACCAGGGCGGTGGACGACGGCGAGGCCTAGGAAGGGGACGACACGGAGCCGGGGAAGACGCGGCAGTGGATGCCCACGCGTAGAGGAGTATGAGGGTTCACTCGTTCGGCTGCGGTGTGAGGCTGCCATCGCCGCTGAATTACAGGGGGTGTGGGTGCGTAGAGGGATGGCCTGGCCAACGGTGGGAGTAGTAGGGGGCGGTGAGGCCTCCGCGGCATCACAGCCGGCCACGAGCGGCAGGAGCAGGCGACACGACCGGCGCTGCTTTGGGCGGCTGGAGCAAGAAGACCAGAGGTTGAAGAAGCACTACGGCCGTTGGATGGACATCGTACGGTCACTAGAGCTAGAATCGTTCATATATTGACTAAAGTTGACAAAGGCCTCCGTCCCAGTCAACTTAGTAGGCCCACAAGTCAGCCTCCCACCAAGGTGGGTCCCAGCTAGCAGGGGGTATTCATTTTTTTGTGCGTAATAAGGAGGCACTTCCGGTGGGTCCGTCCTGTGGGTCCCAGCAGTTAGGGGGAAACGTTTTTTTCGTGAAATACTGGTGGCCCGTCCTGTGGGTCCCAGCAGTCAGGGGGAAACGTTTTTTTCGTGAAATACTGGTGGCCCGTCCGGTGGGTCCCTGCTGTCAGGTGGAGGAATAATTATTTTCCACGTAATAAGGAGGCACTTCCTTGCGGCTGCCGTGGACCCAGCTATCAGCCTCTCCACGTATAGTACTCTTCCGATGGAAGTCGGTTGTTGACCATATTGACCACGCCGCACCGAGATCACCACGGTGGTGGACGACGGCGAGGCGTAGGAAGGGGACAACATGGAGCCGGGGAAGACGCGACAGTGGAAGTCCGCACAGAGAGGAGTACGAGGGTTCACCAGTTCGGCTGGGGTGTGAGGCTGCCGTCGCCGCAGAATAACAGGGGGTGTGGGTGAGTAGAGGGATGCCCTGGCTAGCGGTGGGAGTAGTAGGGGGCGCTGAGGCCTGCGCGACAGCACATCCGGCCATAGGAGGCGGGAGTAGGCAGTCCCGCTGGCGCTGCTTTAGCGGCTGGAGCAAGAAGATCAGAGATTGAAGAAACATGACGGCCGTTGGATTGACATCCAACGGTTATGTCTGCTATAATTGTTTGTTTACGTATGTAATAACTAAAAAAAATCTTGCATACGCGTCAACTAAACAGGCCCACAAGTCAGACCACTCCCTCTTTTTTTAGTAATTTATATATAGCTCATGGCAACTTCTTATGCAATTTATTGCAGTCGTTTTTTTGGTTGGCTAGGGCCAATTTCGCATATTTTTGTGGGTTCCAAACTATTTTGAATACCGAAATGTCGAGCCAGATTTAAAGTACTTTGAAGATATATTTAAATTAGGTTAATTCCCAGTGAAATAGGAATATGAAAATGTGAAAAAATTCAGAAATTATAAAGTAATTGCCAATTTGTCATCTGTTTTTATATTTACAACCCATTTCATATTACTTTCAAGATTTGTAGGTGTCTTGAAAGACTTGCAGCCCATCAGGGCGTAGAAAAATAAGTAGGCCTAGATTGGGTATTCTTTAGAAAAAATAAACTGGGCTCATTTTCACAAAGAAAAAATAGCTGGGCTGGTCACATGGTGAACATAAAATATAAGCCTGGGCTAGACGGGCCACGGCCCAGTTCAAACCCTGCTCCATCTCAACAATACCAAACAAAAAAATACTGCTCGAGTAGCTACGTCCTAGGTGTCAGCCGATCTTGTGCTGTTCTCTTGTCTATTGACTATATACCCTCACAACGTCGTAGGTCCCAGATGTCAGGAAAACACTAGGATGAAGCATTTTATTTTTCCATACGCTGACATGGTGGGCCCCTACTGTCATCCTCTCCACGTACTTCTGCTGATTCATGTTGTTTGTTGACCATGTTGACAATGCGAGAGGGCGGCGCCGCGGCGAGCGCACCAAAGCACGGGGAGGACGTCGGCATTAACGATTTAGGAGACGGTGGGGCAGCAATGCGTGCGCTGAGGCGCAGCCAGCCGTGGGAGGTGGAAGCAGGCGGCCCTGCCGGCGCTGGTTTGGTTTTGGCGGCTGGAGGAAGACAGGACTGAAGAAACACGACAGACTGTAAAAGTAGAAGGAGTACTTAACAACCTTAACTGAAACCAGCAGGGGCACTTAACAACCAAAGCTGAAAGCATTATGAGTACTTATACAGGTTCAACCATACAAAGCACGCCTCGAACAGTGCTACTTTGCCTACAGTTAACCAAGGGTGAGGACGCCAAGCCCCAGGACAAGGCCCAGGCGCCACCCCGCGCATCCACAACCTTCTCAAAGCGGCTTCATCTCACAATGTGGTCAATAAACAGGACATTCGCTTTAGAGCCATGGAAAAGCATGAAGATAATCTTCTGTCCTATTCTCCAAGATGGACGGGCCTTCATTATTTGAGACCACCCATGAATAAGTATCTTTTCACCTCCAAGGGGAATTGAGTAGGTCGACATAAACATCATGTTGTGACCAAGCGCAAATCTGACCCGACCATGGTCAAGCATCTGTATAGGAACAATAGAACTCGGTAGTTCCTGTTTCAAGAAGATCACAGCTGTAAAACTGTGTATAAGCAATAGTTTGTTAACAACATATATAACAAAAAACAGCTCGTACCAGAAGTTTCTCGACACAGTTGGACCTGTTCAACAAGTGCAGCAGTGGCACACATATCCCACGTGGCCTTCCACCATTGAAACGCCCCACAAGGACCTCAAGACGATCAATAAAGTGCAGGAACTTGTGGATGTCGATCCAGTCAACTTCAGTGCCATTAGTAACAGCCGAGTTATTACAGAGTAACAAACGAGCATACTGCTTAACTCTGAAAAAACCTACACGTGCCACCAATTATAAGAAAATATTAGTTAGAAGTAGCATCTTCATTAGAGATTCGTTGCTACTTCTAAAGTTAAATTGTGATTAGTTAGACAGAATAGGTGGATTAAGAAGTAATCGAGGCAACAAGCAAGAACCAGATACAAAACTAATATGGATGAACAATTGGAACAACGTCGGGGTGGAAGATTGCAGTGAAGATGAGACCAGGTTCTGCTATTTCCATCAACATTCGTGCGCCAACTTTCAGTCTGTAATACTTGAGAAAGTTTATCCAAGTTTGGCCATAAAAAAGCAGCGATCTTCTTGGTTCATGAACCCAACTCGGAACTTATATCATGGCTTGTCTTCACTGTGACCATTAAACTAGTGTATTCAGTTATGACAAGGCCGAGCATCTTGAGTACATGTGTTCTGGCAGAGCAAATAATACACAGCAGGAAAAATAATATGAGAACACAACATGTTGAAAAAAAACCCACCCTCCCGAATAGAAAAGAGGATTCTATGAACATACTATGTGCGTTTCAAAATGCTGTGTTAGGATGAGAAGGAACAAGTGTGGCGTCTCACCGAGGGCGCAGAAACCTGTAGGGTACTCGCACTTTGGGCACTGCAAATGAAACACACTAGATTCAGTAGGAAGAAAAATGCATCAACGGCGGCGGCTGCCATCCTAGGATTACCTGCGACCAAGGGACTTGGATTTATCGGGGATGGATGAAGAATTCGTACCTGGTTCTCCATGAGAAAACCCTATACAATCGCTGAGAGGGGGTTTTCTCTGAACAAGCAGACGGGGGAGAAGGGGATTCAGGCCCAGTGAAATATTGCCGCTTCGTCCGTCTAGCTTACTGCTAAAGCTAGAAAGGGGGGTTGTGATTTGACGGCTCATTGGGCATTACTGCGTCGCTACGACCGGGGTGTGTCTACCGTGAAGTTGTGCACTCTAATTTGTGCATATGGCACGTGGACCCCGTTGCCGATTGGCCCACATATCAGCGAAAGGAAGTAGAAAGACAGGAGTAACTAGTTACACATAAATATATTTTTTGACAGAGAGATACTCCCTCTGTAAAGAAATATACAAATCTTTTATATCACAGGCTCACCTTGCCGAGAAATATACTCCCTCTGCAATGCACGGACATTATGGGGGTTCAGCTTTTTTTATGGGGGTTCAGCTGAGAATATAATACTCAGATAGGCTCACGGTTCTGGACTTTGGTCCTGATAACCCACAAGTATAGGGGATCGCAACAGTTTTTGATAAGTAAGAGTGTCGAACCCAACGAGGAGCTAAAGGTAGAACAAATATTCCCTCAAGTTCTATCGACCACCGATACAACTCTACGCACGCTTGACGTTCGCTTTACCTAGAACAAGTATGAAACTAGAAGTACTTTGTAGGTGTTTTCGGAAAGGCTTGCAAGAAAGTAAAGAGCACGAAAATAAAACTAGGGGCTGTTAAGGTAAAGAAGCAACTAAAGTAAATATAGCGAGTGTCGAAAAGTGGTGGTAGGAGTTGCGAAATTGTCCCTTAAGCAACTGACTACTTTACTAGACCGATAGCAAGTATTATGTGGGGAGGCCACTGCTAGCATGTCATCCCTGACTTGGAATTCTATGCACTTATGATTGGAACTATTAGCAAGCATCCGCAACTACTAATGTTCATTATGGTAAAACCCAACCATAGCATTAAGATATATTGGTCCCCCTTCAATCCCGTATGCATCAATTTCTATGCTAGGTTGAAGCTTCTGTCACTCTTGCCCTCCAATACATAGTCCTATCAACATACAACTAACCCTATGGTGTGATCCATGCGCGTAGTCATATGATGGGCACCAAAGGACAGCAACATAACCACAAGCAAATGAAATCAATCATAGCAATTCATCCACCACCGACAGGACAACGAAAATCTACTCAGACATCATAGGATGACAACACATCATTGGATAATAATATGAAGCATAAAGCACCATGTTCAAGTAGAGGGTACAGCGGGTTGCGGGAGTGTGGACCGCTGTAGATAGAGGGGGGAAGGTGATGGAGATGTCGGTGAAGATGGCGGAGGTGTTGGTGTAGATCGCGGTGATGATGATGGCCCCCGGTGGCACTTTGGTGCCACCGGAAGCAAGGGGGAGAGAGCCCCCCTCCTTCTTCTTCTTCCTTAACCTCCTCCCTAGATGGGAGAAGGGTTTCCCCTCTGGTCCATGGCCTCCATGGCACGGGAGGGGCAAGAGCCCCTCCGAGATTGGATCTATCTCTCTGTTTCTCTCTGGTTCTGCGTTCTGTTCTGGCTCTGTTTCACCGTTTCGTATATATATGGAGATCCGTAACTCCGATTGGCCTGAAACCTTTGCTGTGATTTTTTTTCTGAATATTAGCTTTCTTGCGGCAAAAGAAGAGTGTCAACTGCCTTACGGTGGGTTCACGAGGGTAGGGGGCGCACCCTAGGGGGGGGGGCGCCCCCCTGCCTCGTGACCATCTCGGGCATTGGTTCGCGTTGATTTTCCTTCCGAATTTTCCATATTTTCAAAAAATAAGCTCCGTCCATCTTTATCCCATTTGGACTCCGTTTGATATGGATATTCTACGAAACCAGAAACATGCAACAGACAGGAACACGCACTGGGCACTGGTTCAATATGTTAGTGCCAAAAATAATATAAAAAGTTGCCAAAAAGTATATGAAAGTTGAATAATATTGGCATGGAACAATCAAAAATTATAGATACGACGGAGACGTATCAGCATCCCCAAGCTTAATTCCTGCTCGTCCTCGAGTAGGTAAATGATAAAAAAGATAATTTTTGATGTGGAATGCTACCTAGCATAATCTTGATCACATATCTAATCATGGCATGAATATTAAGACACGAGTGATTCAAAGCAATAATCTATCATTTGACATAAAAACAATAATACTTCAAGCATACTAATAAAGGAATCATGTATTTTCAAAATAACATGGCCAAAGAAAGTTATCCCTACAAAAATCATATAGTCTGGCTATACTCCATCTTCATCACACAAAATATTCAAATCATGCACAACCCCTATGACAAGCCAAGCAATTGTTTCATACTTTTGATGTTCTCAAACCTTTTCAACTTTCACGCAATACATGAGCGTGAGCCATGGACATAACACTATAGGTGGAATAGAATATGATGGTGGAGGAGACAAAAAGGAGAAGATAGTCTCACATCAACTAGGCGTATCAATGGGCTATGGAGATGCCCATCAATAGATATCAATGTGAGTGAGTAGGGATTGCCATGCAACGGATGCACTAGAGCTATAAGTGTATGAAAGCTCTAACTGAAACTAAGTGGGTGTGCATCCAACTTGCTTGCTCATGAAGACCTCGGGCATTTGAGGAATCCCATCATCGAAATATACAAGCCAAGTTCTATAATGAAAATTCCCACTAGTATGTGAAAGTGCTAACTCAGGAGACTCTCTATATGAAGAACATGGTGCTACTTTGAAGCACAAGTGTGGAAAAAGGATAGTAGCATTGCCCCTTCTCTCTTTTTCTCTCATTTTTTTATTCTCTTTATTTTCTTTTTTTTGGGCCTTCTCTTTTTTTTGCCTTTCTCTTTTTTTTTAATTTTTTTTCCGTCCGGAGTCTCATCCCGACTTGTGGGGGAATCATAGTCTCCATCATCCTTTCCTCACTAGGGCCATGCTCTAATAATGATGATCATCACACTTTTATTTACTTACAACTCGATATCTAGAACAAATATATGACTCTATATGAGTGCCTCCGGTGGTGTACCGGGATGTGCAATGATCTAGCATAGCAATGACATCAAAAAACGGACAAGCCCTGAAAACATCATGCTAGCTATCTTACGATCATGCAAAGCAATATGACAATGAATGCTCAAGTCATGAATATGATGATGATGGAAGTTGCATGGAAATATATCTCGGAATGGCTATGGAAATGCCATGATAGGTAGGTATGGTGGCTGTTTTGAGGAAGGTATATGGTGGGTTTATGGTACCGGCGAAAGTTGCGCGGTACTAGAGAGGCTAGCAATGATGGAAGGGTGAGAGTGCGTATAATCCATGGACTCAACATTAGTCATAAAGAACTCACATACTTATTGCAAAAATCTATTAGTTATTGAAACAAAGTACTACGCGCATGCTCCTAGGGGGATAGATTGGTAGGAAAAGACCATCGCTCGTCCCCGACCGCCACTCATAAGGAAGACAATCAATGAAATCATGTTCCGACTTCATCACATAATGGTTCACCATACGTGCATGCTACGGGAATTACAAACTTCAACACAAGTATTTATACAATCCACAACTACTCACTAGCATGACTCTAATATCACCATCTTTATATCGCAAAACTATTGCAAGGAATCAAACATATCATATTCAGTGATCTACAAGTTTTATGTATGATTTTATGACTAACCATGTGAATGACCAATTCCTGTCATCTCTCCAAATAGATATAAGTGAAGCAAGAGAGTTTAATTCTTTCTACAAAAGATATGCCCGTGCTCTAACAAATATAAGTTAAGCAAAAGAGCATTCTACAAATGGCGGTTGTCTATGTAAAGAGAAACAGGCAATCCAAACTTCAAACGATATAAGTGAAGCACATGAAGCATTCTATAAAGCCATACTCAAAGAATATAAGTGAAGTGCAAAGAGCATTCTATAAATGAACCAAGGACTATCTCATACCAGCATGGTGCATAAAAAGAAAAAGAAAAACCTAAATGAAAAATACGCTCGAAGACTTGCACATATCGCATGAACGAAACGAATCCGAAAACATACCAATATTTGTTGAAGAAAGAGGGGATGTCTCCCCAGCATCCCCAAGCTTAGACGCTTGAGTCTCCTTGAATATTTACTTGGGGTGCCTCGGGCATGCCCAAGCTTGAGCTCTTGCCTCTATTCCTTCTTCTCACATCGAGACCTTCTCAATCATCGAACACTTCATCCACACAAAACTTCAGCAGAAAACTCGATAAGACCCGTTAGTATAATAAAGAAAATCACTACTCTAAGTACTGTTGCAAACCAATTCATATTTTATTTTTGCATTGTGTATACTATAATATAACTTTTTAATGGCTTAATCCACTAATATAAATTGATAGTATCATCAAAACAAGCAAACTATGCATCAAAAACAGAATCTGTCTAAAACAGAAAAGTCTGTAATAATCTGAACATTCACCATACTTCTGATACTTGAAAATTTCTACCAAAATTAGGAAAACTAAACAATTTGTATAGTAAGACAGTGCAAGAGGAATCAGAACCATTTAAAGTTCCAGCTAAAAACGTAAAATCGCTCACTACAGCCAAAGTTTCTGTCCTGCACCGTACAAACCATCAAGCAAATGTAAACATCCCAAAGGCAAACCTTGGCACATTATTTTTATAATACAATGGAATTGTACAAGGGGATAATTATTTTTTTTGAAAAGTTTCTGTAATCAAGATTCGCAAAGTTGCCGTGAGCATGAACAAAGTTCAAGGAGCTCTCCCACTTCAACAGGGCTTGTCTTTCTCACATTCACTTTCCTTTTTGAAAAGCTTTGGGTTCCCCTCTTTATTTTTGTTGTTTTTTAAACTATATGAAAGCACTCAACAGAAATTAATGACTCTCTAAAACTTCCGGGTTGTCTCCCTGGCAGCGCTTTCTTTAAAGCCATTAAGCTAGGCATGTAGTGCTCAAGTAGTGAATCCACCCGGATCCCAAGGTATATCAAAGCCAATTTTAATTAACAATGATTTGTAATTTAGTAGTGAGCACAAAGAAACATATATCAAGCAATAACGAAGTCTAACTCTCTTCCTATGCATCGGCATGTCATAAAAGAACAATTCATGCACACCTAGTAAAGGCCAATGCATAGTATAAACAGTTTCTTGCAATTTTATCATGTTGGAAACATAGAGAGGTGGAGATATAGCTCCTCTCTCATAATAATTGCAAGTGGGAGCAGAAAGCACATGCATATTATACTCATCAAAATCATCATGTGCATTGGTAAAAGGCAACCCATCAATATAATCCTTAATAAGTGCAAACTTCTCCGATATAGTGTAGTCGGGAGAATTCAAAAAGATAATAGGACTATCATGTGTGGGTGCAATAGCAACAATTTCATGTTTAACATAAGGAACTATAGAAATTTCATCTCCATAAGCATAATTCATATTGGCATCTTGGCCATAAGCATAGCAAGAATCATCAAAAAGGGATATTTCAAGAGAATCAACAGGATCACAACAATCATCATAGCAATCATCCTTCGGTAAGCACAAAGGGGAATTAAACAATGTATGAGTTGAAGAGTTACTCTCATTAGAAGGTGGGCACAGGTGATCAATCCGCTCTTCCTCCTTTTGTTCTTCGCTCTCCTCCTCATCTTTTTCATCCAATGAGCTCACAGTGTTATCAACTTCTTCTTCCATAGACTCCTGCAAAATATTAGTCTCTTCTTGGACAGCGGAGTATTCCTCAATATATTGTTTAACATAGGTATTAGAAGCATAATTATCATAGCGATATTTAAGTATAGCAAAATTTTCAGATTTGTGAAAAGTAGCATCATACTTTTCAATCAAAGAAGCAATTTCAGAAGCACCCTTAAAAGCAACAAATTCTTCAATTTGTTAAACATCATAGTAACTATAAACACCTTTAGCATAAGAAGATAAGATTCCATTATCAATAAACTCACATTGGTAGGGAAGGTGTTTCTTAGGGTTTTCAGAACAACAAGTAAAATCATATAATTCACATAAATTCCAAGCATAGCATTGCAAACGTTGAATTTGACTCCATAATAATTTCCCTTTTTCTGATATACAGTGTCGCACATAACAAGCATGCTCATCTAAAGATTTGCCTTCAACTAAGCTAGTTGGGGTTTCGGCACGAGCACAAAGGGATCGAAGATGATCCAAGTAAAAAGCTTCAACAGTGTGATAGATTTTGAGTGGTTCTTCAACCATTGGTTCAGTAGGTACAACTAATTTTTTTGGTATTTTGCGTTTTCTACCCATAACTAAAGATAGAAAACAACTAAGAACAACAAATAAAAATTACTTAGTGATAAATCAAACAAGCACACACGAGAATATTCACCCCACACTATTGCTCCCCGGCAACGGCGCCAGAAAAAGGTCTTGATAACCCACAAGTATAGGGGACCGCAACAGTTTTTGATAAGTAAGAGTGTCGAACCCAACGAGGACCTAAAGGTAGAACAAATATTCCCTCAAGTTCTATCGACCACCGATACAACTCTACGCACGCTTGACGCTCGCTTTACCTAGAACAAGTATGAAACTACAAGTACTTTGTAGGTGTTTTCGGAAAGGCTTGCAAGAAAGTAAAGAGCACGAAAATAAAACTAGGGGCTGTTAAGGTAAAGAAGCAACTAAAGTAAATATAGCGAGTGTGGAAAAGTGGTGGTAGGAGTTTAGAAATTGTCCCTTAAGCAATTGACTACTTTACTAGACCAATAGCAAGTATTATGTGGGAGAGGCCACTGCTAGCATGTCATCCCTGACATGGAATTCTATGCACTTACGATTGGAACTATTAGCAAGCATCCGCAACTACTAATGTTCATTAAGGTAAAACCCAACCATAGCATTAAGATATATTGGTCCCCCTTCAATCCCGTATGCATCAATTTCTATGCTAGGTTGAAGCTTCTGTCACTCTTGCCCTCCAATACATAGTCCTATCAACACACAACTAACCCTATGGTGTGATCCACATGCGCAATCATATGATGGGCACCAAAGGACAGCAACATAACCACAAGAAAATTAAATCAATCATCGCAATTCATCAACCACCGATAGGACAACGAAAAACTACTCAGACATCATAGGATGGCAACACATCATTGGATAATAATATGAAGCATAAAGCACCATGTTCAAGTAGAGGGTACAGCGGGTTGCGGGAGAGTGGACCACTGTAGAGAGAGGGGGGAAGGTGATGGAGATGTCGGTGAAGATGGCGGAGGTGTTGGTGTAGATCGCAGTGATGATGATGGCCCCCGGTGGCACTCCGGTGCCACCGGAAGCAAGGGGGAGAGAGCCCCCTCCTTCTTCTTCTTCCTTGACCTCCTCCCTAGATGGGAGAAGGGTTTCCCCTCTGGTCCATGGCCTCCATGGCATGGGAGGGGTGAGAGCCCCTCCGAGATTGGATCTATCTCTCTATTTCTCTCTGGTTCTGCGTTCTGTTCTGGTTCTATTTCACCGTTTCGTATATATATGGAGACCCGTAACTCCGATTGGCCTGAAACCTTCGCTGTGATTTTTTTCCGAATATTAGCCTTCTTGCGGCAAAAGAAGAGCATCAACCGCCTTACGGTGGGCTCACGACGGTAGGGGGCGCACCCTAGGGGGGCGCCCCCCTGCCTCGTGACCATCTCAGGCACTGGTTTGCGTTGATTTTCCTTCCGAATTTTCCATATTTTCCAAAAATAAGCTCCATCCGTTTTTATCCCGTTTGGACTCCGTTTGATATGGATAATCTGCGAAACGAAAAACATGCAACAGACAGGAACTGGCACTGGGCACTGGATCAATATGTTAGTCCCAAAAATAATATAAAAAGTTGCCAAAAAGTATATGAAAGTTGAATAATATTGGCATGAAACAATAAAAAATTATAGATACGACGGAGATGTATCAGGGCCGCAGGCCGACCCTGCATGTTTGGGGGCCCATGTGTTCTACCTCAGCGCTTTTCATATTGCAAGCGATCAGTACGGCACTGGTTTTAGATGTTGTTGCAAGGCGAATACACAAAATTGAATAAAGCACGACAACTGTTGGAATGAAATCGAATGACTGTTCCTAACCAGCAATCAGAGTTGCAATTCTATCAACGATATACCATGTGATAAAAAATACTATCATCCTACTTATACACACAGGACACTTGTTTCACCATGCCATATTATTACATCAAAATCTCACGGAGGATAGATCAGTTCGGCAGTTGCGTGCTGCTATTGAATAATTTCAAAGTTGATTTGGACCAGCTCTCCTTGCCGAGAAAGTTCGATTCTGACATCATCCCCTACCGCAAGATATGATTTAGATTTGAACCTTGACCACCCTTTAGCATCAATCATCATGCGACCATCCTTTGTACTTACAGTATATTGAGCAGGTTCATTCACACCAAGGCTGCGCATGGTAAGAGAAACTTGGCCGCGGTCGCCCGGATTGTTGAACGACGCCCTCGTTGCTCTAGGAATTCTCTATTTGAAAACAAGAAGACATACCTAAAAAGCTAGATCAACACAGTGAGTCATGTGAAACAACATGGAAAGAAAAAAGAACGAAGCACTTGGGCGGCCAATGCTTACCAAGAAGGTGGACATGTCGGTTTTTGTAAGGACTTTGGTATATGAAGTGCGAACTGCAGCCCAGTCTGTTGCCAGTGCAACTGCAAGGGCCGGAGCAGATGCAAGTGCAAGTGTTGGTGCAGGTGCCAAAGCCGCTGCTGCTGCCGGAGATGGTGCTCCTTGTAGAGCTGGTGCCGGTGTCGGAGCAGGTGCCGTTGTCGATGCCCGATCCTCCGGTAGATCAGCCTGATCCGCTGATGCGGTCGGTGCCCAATCCTCAGCTGGATCAGACTGAGCTGCTGCTGCTATCAGTGCTAGAGCAACTGCCGGTGCTCGATCTGTGCGAGACAGCGGCGATCGTGTCTGGTCTGCTATGATCAGCTTTCTAACTTGACTAGGATCCGTGACCGTGATCCAGTTTTTTTCTTCATTTCTTTTAAACGCGAGAAGGACTAATTGTGGCGTTTTTGTTAAACCAAACTGCAGTTCATCATAGGGATTCAGCTTGTACTCAGACAACAGACTGACCCAATTTTTACCAGTAATATAAGTGATGGACAGTGCCTTCGTTACTGACACGACATAAGAAGTGAAACCTGCAAAAATAGCCATCGTAGAGCATACCAAACGGTTTATTCTATGATGAATGTCACATGGAAAAACCTGCATCGTAAAATTGCAGGAAAAGAAAGAAAACATGACATTAAATCAATAAGATTTAGACAGTAAATCAATAAGATTTACTTGATGTGACACGAGTGAATCCTTACTAGGAAATCACTATGTTGAAGTACTAAACAGAAGATTGATCGTCCAACTACGCGTGGCATGTAGGGGCCCCACCTACTCCCACAAGCTGGACAGTCCAAAGGTCGTGACAGATCGTATGGACCGAACATCCATGGGACTGGAAATCCTGGTGGGTGCGATAAACCCTGCAATGCATATAGATATTGGAGTGTAACCATAATTGATAAACCGTCCTCACAAAAAATATGATCTGGATACTTCAAAATATACATACTGAATTGAGTGGACAGACATTAACATAGACCGTTCTCAGGACTGACCACACACCAAAAGCGGCAGTACTAATAAACAATACAGGGTTCACAAACACAAATCAAGTACTGAACAATAGTACTTACTACAGACAAGCAAAGTTGCACTAACTAAACTCTGCAGACTATTTCTTGCCACCGACCTACGAGATGAACCCCGCATAACTGACTAGGCCATGGACTTCGTGTGAGATGTCTACATGCACCATCACCATCTTGTCAACCTTGGAGAACCTAACAGAGTGGTTTTTCCACTCATAAACATGATGATGAAGACATGCCGCATCAGATTTCTTGGGAAGCTTTACAAGAACCACACCATTCGTAATCAAAGGAACAACCAGGAAATTTTTGTGGTCAAGTACAGCCTCGAGAACACGCCTGACAACAATGTTACAGGAAAACACTAGTTCAGGACACATGGCGACAAGGACACAACAGCTGGATAGTTCAGCAGTAGAACTCATCATCAGGTCTTCCAGTTCACATGGCATGACTTTGAGAACTTCATCTCCACCGCGGACCTGGTTCTAATTCAAACAGAAACCATATTTTTTACTACCTCCGTTTAGAAATATAAGATGATTTTCGATATTGTACTCCATATATGACTACATATACGCACAGAAATGAGTGAACAAAGACACTAGAACATGTCTTCAAAGGCATGAGAGAAGAGGGATTACATGCAATATCCATAACACAAGTTACTGAGGCAAATATACCCTCTTAAAGTACTCCCTCCGTCCCAAAATTCTTGTCTTAGATTTGTCTAGATACGGATGTATCAAGTCACATTTTAGTATTAGATACATAGGTATATAGACAAATCTAAGACAAGAAATTTGGGACAGAGGGAGTAGTTGAAAGTAATCTATAAGAAATTAGTGTCAACCTCTCGCATGTTTTGGTCAAAAGAGGAATTTAGAACCGTCATTTGGCACACTAAAATCACATGCAAGATCACCCAGAAAGTTGTACTACCATTACTAGTACTGCGTGTTAGATGAAAAAACACGATCAAGATTGAGAAAAAGATCGTCAACAAGAGACATTACCTGGACTTGCTTAATGAGGGATCCCGGAGAGGGGGGCTTGGACAGGGCGATGGCTTTGAGCTTGTCTGCGGTAGTCTCGGCGGGGTGCTTGCGCTTCTTCATACCATGAGCCTCGACGGTTTTGGCCAGAGCCATAGACATTGAGTCGGCCGGTTCTCCGGCGTCCATCCAAGAGAGGAAGCTGAGAGAGAAGAGTGAAAGGAGGAACGAGATGAGGGAGAAGCGAAGCGAGTGGGGGTTTTCTTCAAGAGAGGAAGCTGAGCGAGAAGAGTGAAATGATGGTTGCTTCCTCCGTCCACCTTACTGCTGGAAAGGAGGGGGTTTTGTGATTTGACGGCTCATTGGGCATTACTGCGGCGGTTCGGTCGGGGTAGTCTACCGTCACTCTACTACGGAGTAATTTAGTGCATGGCTGGTGGACCCAGGTGCTGGCTGGCCCACACGTCGGCGAAAGTGAGTAATTTCGTGCATGGCTGGAGGAGGATCCGCACGGTAGAGCGTGTCCACTATTTTTTTGAAGAAAAGTTGATTACAGCAAGCATTTCCACTCTTACGACGGAGAAGTGCGAAACATGGCAGCCACTTGAACATACACAGTGCTCCTACTACTAGGCATGTGCAGTGGTTCATACGTCAGTACTACACAATCTTGTTGCTAGTGTAGTAAGATATGGCGATAACAAATGATGTTGTGCGCATGTCAACTACTCCTATATGTAACATGGTACCACTTTTTCGACTGTCCGATCGAGAATGAACGGTGAGATCAATGTTAACAGAACTAGGTCCACAACGCACTAAGGGTACGGTGCTATAGTATTCCACGAAACATGAACCATATGAAGCACGAATAGTGTTAGGCAGGGTGTATGAAGGGTCACTACTAGGAAAAGGGCTAAAGACAGGATTGACACTAATGGCGCACCAGAGAAGTGTTACGCCTCTACTATATACTAATGGCGCACCTGGTGGAGATACGCCATTAGTGTGGAATACACTAATGGCGCACCAGGCAGAAGGTGCGCCACTAGTAAAACAATATTTTTTTTTCATTTTTTCAAACATTCTAATGGCGCATCCGTGCAAAGTGCGCCATTAGTAGTTAGAACTACTAATGGCGCACTGGCGACAGAGTGCGCCAGTAATTTTTTTTACTTTTTGGCAAAAAAACATTCTAATGGCGCACCGCCGCTCGGTGCGCCATTAGTACGCTTCCCCGCCACTCCACATATTCCCCTCCCTCCCTTCCTCCCCACTCAGTACGCCCCCTCCGCCCCAACCGTACGCCGCCGCCGCGCCTGCACGCCCCCTCCGTCCCCTCCGTCCCCTGCCGCCGCCCCGACCCCTGCCCCCGCGCCCCCACGCCCCCTCCGTCCCCTCCGTCCCCTGCCGCCGCCGCCCCGACCCCGCCCCCACGCCCCCACGCCCCCTCCGTCCCCTGCCGCCGCCGCCCCGACCCCCGCCCCCGCGCCCCACGCCCCCTCCGTCCCCTGCCGCCGCCGCCCCGACCAGGAGGAGGACGAGGAGGAGGAGGAGGAGACGACGACCGCCTCTACCTCAGCTCAGCCAGGCCACGTGACGCTGAGCCAAGCGCCGCCTCCCTCGCCGTCCCCCCTCCGCCCGCGCCCGCTCCCTCGACGTCCTCCCGCCCAAGCCGAGACACAGAGACAGGAGAGTGGAGGAGCCCGCCGCGTGTCACCGGAGCTTCAACGCCCAGCCGTTGCCGGAGCTTCAACACCGGCGTCTTCCTCCATTCCTCCATCCCCTCCCCAGGTGATTCCTCCCTTCTCCTCCACCCCCTCCCCTGCAAACCCTAGGGCCATGGCGGCATGTTATAATTTCTCTCATGCATGCTTGTACTCGCTAGCAACGGCTTACAAGTCTAATTACTTCTCTCTGTACAGTTTAGTATTATTGACTGATGCATAATTAGTGTGGATTAATCGAACAAATTCCTCTTGATTCCTACTGGTCCTCACAACACAGAACATTAATATTGTCACTCTGCAAATTATCAGCTGAGCTTTTCTTTCTTCTGAATCATTGTGCCTAGTTTTTTTACATATAATAATTCATTCAGAACAGCCTGCGCTGTTCTTTCCAGATCAAATTTTTTGAGGTTGTTTGGTTTCAAAAATTGTCTTAACAATATGCTTGCTAATTTGAGGACAGTGTGAGGCTTCTGTTCTTTTTCTTGTTTAGTTATGACAACTGTAGTGTTGCTGAACATCTTTGATCAAATGAAGGTGATTGAATCCAATTTGTCAACAGTGAGAATTTAATATGGTATTGGTCACTGTTTGTAATGTGTAGTTGTGAAGTGGCTACCAGAAGGAAACACTTTCAGACCAAATAGTTAGGCAAAAGTTTTGTTTTAAGCATCTTTATTCCATTACCAGTTTAGTATAATATATCCAAGGCACAACATTACCAGTTTATAGTCATATTTTAGCAACTTACCATTGTCCAAGCCATCAAAACCAAATAATGGGGTTGTTTGATCTGAAGAATTGTCAACAATAGGCTTGTAGTGTATTTGTTTATTTTGGGGTAGTTGTGTTTAGTGAACAAAACAGACTACATTCAGTGACCAAACTGAAAGCATGCACTGATTATTGCAAGTATGTTTTCATGTTACCAGATTTTTCCGGTTGATGGTTGTGTTATTTCAGTAGTCACAGTAGGATGATGTGATGATTCACTCATTTTACTTCTAACATTGAATATTTCATAGTCTACTTAGTCTGCTGCATCAGTGCCTAGTCTCACCTTGCTGTTAATGTGCCCTGATAATGATGTATTTTGTCATAAAAATATATAGTGGACTGCCATGATAATGACATGGTCCTGTGTTTGCAAGCTGTCATAATCTTCAGTTTACTTGACTTTTGAGCCTGCTAGTAGTTTACTTCCATGAGTTGTTTTATTGACATGGCACATTTGCAATGGAGTTTTATATATCTTTAGCGACTGTTCATTAACAACAAGTCAGTTTTGTTTATAGTTGTGATCTTCTGAAATGACCCATTGGCGACTTCATTACGCGGGGATAATGATTTTGCAGGTACCCCGAGAGGCCCTTGAGTTTGCCGGAATGTCGATTAACTTCCGTTCTGGCAAATTTGGGTACTCCATATGTTTTATGATCTGTTGTAAGGGTACTAATTGGTCTCTTCTGCTGCTTATCAGAGATGGCGGGAAGCAGCCACCGCCGCTCTACGACACCGCAGTACGAGTTGGATGCTTCCAAGTTCTTCACTATCATACTTGGGACTTCAGTATCATCCATGACGCAGGTATATAAAACGAGAGATCTCCCATTCACCCATCTCATTATGATATTTGTTGTTTGCTACATCACTCATTGTCCCAAACTACAGAGGCTGCCTAATAGTTTTATGAACATGCTGATGGGTGAAGATCTGCCAAATAATGTGAAGCTGTGACAGGCCGACAGCGGGTTTCGCAGGTTGTGGGATGTGGAGTTGCTGATCAAGGAGGGCCACATGTATTTGTCTCGTGGGTTGGAGAAGTTCTACCATGCCTACGACCTGCGGCTGGGGTACTTCCTTCTCTTTAGGTACGACGACGACGCCACCATGATCATCGTGAAGGTGTTCAACGCGACTATGTGTCGCATGCGCTACGCTGAAGATTATGATGCCGGTACGTTCTGCCTCTTCTTATTCGTCTACATTTGGCTTTGTCTCACATTGATTGTTAACGGTCATTGTTGCATTTGGACAGGTAATGGGAGCAGCAGCAGCGACAATGGCTACAGCCAAAGCAGCAGCGACTATGGCTGTAGCGAAAGCAGCAACGATTCTGGCAGCAGCATAGACAACAAGAAGGATGATCCGGACCAGAGTGCGGGAGAAGAGGAGCAGAGTGGGGATGAGGAGCTGCAGGATGACGATGGGCATCAGGCTGAGGATGATCTAGCGCTGGTGGTGGCTGACCAAGGGCAAGAGATGGTGGTGGCTGACCATGGGAAAGAGATGGTGGTGGCTGACCATGGGCAAGAGATGGAGGTGGCTGAGGATGACCTAGCGATGGTCGTGCCTGAAGGTGGCCTCGCGATGGTGGTGGTGCCTGGCAATGACCACGCACCGGTGGTGGCGCCGGCGATCCTACAGCTGGGCGACATGACCATGCCAATTGAGGTAGAAGACTACATCCCACTGCCTCCACCGCCTCGCCGCTCTTGGCACATCAGGCTGAGGAAGGAGAAGGAGAAGAACAATGCATGAGAACTGAACTTTGTCAGGTATGTCAGATCTCCAAAATGATATATATATATATATATATACTTAGTTACCTATATTATCTCTAATATGCTTAGTTTCCTATAGGTTAGCTTCATTTTACCTAAGTTGGCTCTAATATGCTAACTTAGAGCTTATATGCTTAGTTTCCTATAGGTTAGCTCCAAAATAACTTATGTTAGCACAAAATGATCAAGTTTACATAATAAGCTTATAGTCTTTTTCTTATTCTTCTTCTTTTCCAAAATGACATAGGTTAGCTTCATTTTACCTAAGTTGGCTCTAATATACTAACTTAGAGCTTATATGCTTAGTTTCCTATAGGTTAGCTCCAAAATAACTTATGTTAGCACAAAATGATCAAGTTTACATAATAAGCTTATAGTCTTCTTCTTATTTCTTTTCCAAAATTCTTCTTATTCTTCTTCTAGTGTTCTTCTTCTTCTAGTATTCTTCTAGTCTTCTTCTTTTTCTTCTTCTAACTTCTTGTTTATCATTTTGCAGATTTGATTTAATTCACGGAAGCTTGCATGGATGGAGTGCTTCTTTTCCATTTGTGTTTTTATTTTATATCAATGTGAAACTTTTGTGAATTGATGGATAATGGTGTTGGATGAACAATGTGAAACTTTTGTAATATGTAACGATGGAACTATGTGTTGGCTATGTATGTATATATGATGGAACTTGTGTGTTGGCTATGTATGTATATATGATGGAACTTGTGTGTTGGCTATGATTGTTATATGGATTCTTGTTGTATATATATGTGTTGGATATCTCATAGGTGAAATAGTGACCTGAGATTAAGAAAAAAAAATAAAAAATTGTTACTAATGGCGCATTACCGTGTGGTGCGCCATTAGTATAGCAGACACTAGTGGCGCACCGTGGGCAAAACTAATGGCGCACTGCCTGGTGCGCCGTTAGTATACCAGATACTAATGGCGCACCAGTGGTGCGCCATTAGTAAAAAATTCTAGTGGCGTGATACTAATGGCGCACCAGTGATGCGCCTTTAGTAGGCAAAACTGGTGCGCCATTAGTAGCCCTTTTCCTAGTAGTGGGTGCACGGGATGGGAGCAAAAGTTCCCTGCTCGACCCACTTTTGGGTGTTTGGCAGAGTGCATGAAGGGTGCATGAGTCCACACTAGTAGGTTGACAAAAATACACGAAGAGGAAACAACTATATTGAGATGAGAATGCAACCAAACACACCCACACGCTTGGTGCTACAGTGACTGATCTGCACTGTCTGAGTTAGATCCAACGGTCATGTTGCGCCGAGACATGGACATGCCCATGCAGAGGGCGCTTAAGCACCACCGAAGTCCCTCTGCTTCTCGAGGCGCACGACATTGGTGATGCAGGGTGCAACCGCCCGCATAGCCCACTCCCAGTCGACGGGAGCCAGCTCGTCAAAGACGGCGTCCAATGGCACGAATGGATTTCGGTGACGGAGCCCTGAAAGGATTCGCCCGGCAACGACGATGGCAGCCCGCAACCCCTCCTTGTCCAGCTCAGCCCCCACCATCGCGCGGAGACGGCTCAGCTCCTCGGAGATATAGGTGAAGAAGGATCCTAGGTCAGGAAGCTGCACCTCATTGAAGTCGACCGGGTGGTCGAACAGGTTTAGCCCGACGGCCGGCATCGTCGCGCTGGCACGACGGTAGGCATCGCGCAGCCGCAACACGTGCGTGGCAACTTGGTTCACCAAGTGGTTGAGGCGATCCTGGACCTCGTCACGATCGGCCCGCTCGCGCTCTAGCCGGCTCCCCTGACGGCCTATAGCATCTCCTGCTTTCTGCAGCAACGCCGCCGACGCCTCGAGCATCTTTGTGGTGGACGCCTGCCACTTTTCAAGCTCCGTGAACTCCCGCACATAACGGAGGAGCATGGCACTCCTCTCCTCCTTGAGCTCAAGGAGCTCCACGTCCTTGGCCCTGAGCTCCGCATCCTTGGCATGGAGCTCCTATGTCAGGAGCCTCACCTTGGACTCTGTTATCTACTGCGCCGCCATGGCACCAAGTAGAAGCAATGGGGAGAGGAAGCAAAGGGGGAGAAACGGCTGAAAGGCAATGCAATCCACGTGAAGGCGGAGGGAGCGGGGAATCTTTTGGTTTTCACCATGGCAAAACACCAGTCGATGACTTCTCACATCAGGGAGTAGTGGGTTTTTACAGGCGGAGTCATCGTGACTAATTGCTACCGCGCCTGCTCCCGTCAATCAAAAAATTAAAAATCCTGTCGCGCCTGCTCTTGTCAATCAAAAAATTAAAAATCCCGCCGCATCCAAACACCAGAGCAACGCCGCGGTGGATATTTAAATTTACCTGCCGGAAAGTAGATAAAAAAGGGGTGAAAAAACAAATGTGGCAGCGACCTAGCTAATTGGTCGAACTAGCCCAACTAGCTAGCCACCGTGCTTCACTGATGTACTCGGCAGGAAAGGTGGTCTTTCGTAATTTCACGACTCATTTACTTGCCTCGGCGCTACGACCGAGGAGGACCCATAAAATGCACGGTAGGGCGTCCCACGTCACGAAGAATATATGCGTGCACCACCCGGGAGGACCCCAAAACCGCGCGGTAGGGTGTGCCACGTCTAGGCACGGAGGAAAAATGTGCGTGTAAAAATATACTGTATCAGATGTAGTACCTATGGTTCAACCTCGGGACCCAGCCAGTCGGTCGAAAACACCCCACTAGCCACACAGCTTCATCATGCAAACGTGGCACGGAGGATAGATGTGGTTAGCTCCGTCTCGACCAGCCACAATGTCTCTTGTTCTAGGCGATTCTTCTATTTTCCAAGCTTTTTTTGGTTGTAATAACACCACGGCAAGCTAGCGTCGCTCTTCGTGTGTGCCCGTGCAAAGGTTAGACGATGGAGAGAAGAGAGATTGAGATCGTAGACCTGGGACCCACCAGTAAGTGAGACAACGGTCATGCACGTGTTGACGAGGCACTCCCTCTACTCTACTCAACGCAAGTACTGTATAAAATCAAGTTATGGGACAAAGCCAACAACTGTTCGTTTTTTCAGGCTATCAACTTATGCTTTGTAGTCCAGGTTGCCAGTTCGAATCTCGTCTTTCAGATTTGTTAGTTTTAGGTCCAAATTTGATTAATGACAAGTGGGACCCCCGTGTGTTGTTCCGATATTTCAGTGTAGGATGGTTTTTTTGAACAAACACTTTGCGCGGTTAGACAAGTAATGGCACGAGTTACACGTATTTTGCAAGTTTATGAACAAAAATGACAGTGGCATAGAATATCACATCCACCCTGCAGCTTAGATACTATGGTGATACGAGTTTTTACACCGTTGGAAGTGAGATCCAATGGCTTAGGAGTAGTCTTTGCAATTATGCCCAATTTCCAAACTCTCCAAAGGTTTTTTTGCAAATAAAACATTCAGGCCTCGTGTGTGCCGCTGCATCTTCGATCCAATGGCTCACCGGTGCTCATATTAGGTGCTCCCCGTAGCTTAATTACCTGCTACGGTGATATGAGCATCTAGGTCGTATGATTAGTGATTAGATGGCACATGCGTAGTACTTGTACTTTTTGCGCATTTCCCAAACTCTATCAGCCGTATATTGCAAAAACATTCAAACCTCCTACTATGGGCCGTTAGATCTCAGTGAACTCGTATCACCATAGAATCTACGGTGCGGGAGCACCTCATACTCTCCCGTGTGAGAAAACATAAGGTGCTATCGCAGCTTGGATGCTACGGTGATACGAGCTTGGAGGTTGTTTGATCTGAGATCCAATGGCATCTAAGCAGTCTTTGTGCTGGTAAGCAGTGGCCAAACACTTTTGGGGCTTTTCTGCAAAAAACCATTCGAACCACCGAGGAGGTGTTGGGTCACAAATCCAACGCCTCCGAAGAGCTTGTATCACCAAAGCATCTAAGGTGTGGTAGCACATGATATTCTTACATACAGGAGAATATGATGTCCTCCTTCATCTTAGATGCTACGGTGATACGAGCTTCGAGGTCGTTGGATATGGGATCAAAGGGCATCTAAGTAGTTTTTGTACAAATTGTGTGCAATTCTCAAACTCATCAAGGTTTCCTGCAAAAATATTAAGACACATCATGTGAGCTGCTATATCTCAGATCTACAAGCTCCAAGCAACTCGTATCGGCATATAGCATCTAAGGTATGGGGGCACATGATATTCTCCCGGGGAGGAGGGGTGGGGTGCACAAACAATCGGTGGTTGGGAGGGTGGGGACAAATATAATCTAAACAACCCTAAACAGAGCTCCACAATTTTATCTAAGGTCGAGGGGTTGACCCCCGACAATCATAGATCCGCCTAAACACAAAATTTGCATGTACTGTAGTACTAGACTTAATATTCATGTTTCAGTTTCATGTTCATTTTAAATATTGAACTAAGGACCATGGATGTCTTACATTTTACTCCCTTCGTTCCTAAATATTAGTCTTTTTAGAGGCTTCATGGACTGGCACATACGGATGTATATAGACATATTTTAGAGTCTAGATTCACTCATTTTGCTCTGTATGTAGTCACTTGTTGAACTCTCTAAAAGACTAATATTTAAGAATAGAAGGAGTATTTTTGAATTCGTGTCATACATGCATGCTTTGGAAAAATAGATGCACTGTACTTATTGGATTGTTGTTGTGTTCGTGCGTGTCTGTGTGTGTGTGTGGTCATATGCTCGATACATACAAAGTTTTCTCACCTCCATATTGTTCATCTTTTAAATTTGAATTTGCATTGGAAAACTTACTAGGGATACCATGAAATGTGAAATCCACGTTGAGATCACTATATCACAAACTCACTCTAATTCAACAACTTGTCATAAATCAATTACCACGTTGAGATTAGTATTTGCAAGGAAAATACGGGTATTGTAATACACATAGATTCGTTCGGCAATTTAAAAGGTTCCTTTCGTATTCTCAAATGGTAGGATCTGACGGCGTACCAGCCAGACCTTGGCTTGTGTTCATCCTAAAAAAACCAGGCTTGTGTCCTTCGGTGGCGTGCGTGGTACGCACATTAGGCAACCCCAACCAGTCAAGCCTCAGCGTTTCAAGTTGAAATATCTGGCGGCCAGAATTCCAGCCCTAGGAAATTCCCCTCATGTCCCCGGTCCATAATGACTACTGATGAACAACAGAGGGATGCTTTAGTAACTAGACAATGTTACCTACCGTGCCGAGCACGGTTCAATTCCCTTGGTCGCCGCTCGTCAAGGTCACCCGTCAACTGCATTGCCTAGTACTACTACTACACCAGGATGAGCACAGAAATGATCTCGTACGGAGGGATTATCCTTTTACTCTGCATGTATAACTTGTCTGAAGTCTAACTAAGCAAAATGTTTAACCAAATCTCTTAAGAAATACAACAGGACAGATGTATGGCTTGAAAATTTATTGCATGATGCAGGTTATGATATTGTTTCGAATCCTGGATCTTAAATTTCAGAAAATCCAAAAGTGAGCATAAATTCTTGAAACTAAGCATGGTCACGTGATATGGCACAAATATTACTTCGTAAGTTTTTTCTTCAATTTGAGACAAGCTGCTCATGACAAGTTGCACAAATGAAGAGCCAAGGTATTTTGGAACAAAGACCTGTCACGTTAAGGCGAATGATTTCACTATTGAAACCATGGGCGTTTACGTGCCGCCACGAGTCCCCGCTTCTCATCGGCAGGTGCCGTCTAAGCAAGCGTGTGAGTCGACGGGAGGCGTGTGAGAAGACTGCTGCACCGACTGTCAGGGAGGCGTGCGAGCAGACCACTGTGCAGGCTCATTGGGAGGCGAGCCCTTTGACCAGGCTCCGCCGCCCACAATCGTCCCAACTGCTCCCACTGTTAGTGTCGCTGGCGCCGCAGTTTAAAATCAACCCCGCACTACCCGGCATCGCTACAATCCTCTCTCTTCCTCTCCGATTCTCCTGTCGTCTACCTCCAACTAGCCTGACCTAAACGTACTCCATGCCGCATCACGATGGTCTGCCCTTAGTGTTCCAGTTTCCTGAGGAAGACACCCAGCCAGAGTCTCAAGAACATAAGGCGCTTTGGGACGAGCTTGAACTGGCCTTGCGGGAAGACGTTGCGCCTGTCCCCGCTCCCGTTCCGGCTCCCGGCGCCCCGACTGTGCCAACGCCCATCCCCGTGGCATTGATGGTCTAGGAGCCGCACATTGTCGCCGAGCTTGATCCCACAGGGTTCCACGAGGTCCCCGCCGACTTACACGCGCCCGTGCACCTGCCAGCGCATGCGCCTACGTGTGCACTAACGTGCGCGCCCGTGCCAGTGCCCGTGCAGACGAATGTCTCCGCCGCGTCGTTGACAGCGCCTGTCGCCGCGCGGGTGCCAGTGTCCCCCTCAGCGGCATGGATGGCCGCCGTCGACCGCTTCCTTACACCAACGCCAGTCGCCTTCTCCCGCCAGTTGACTCGCTCCGAAGTCCAGAACATTTTGGCCTTCCTTGAAGCTAGGCCAACGTCCAGGAGTATGCCAACAACGGCGCAAGGCGCTGCCGTCGCCGTCGGTCAGTGGCCTGACGACACACAGAGCACGGTAGAGGAGCCGCTTCCCACTGCAAGATGCCCCCGCCGCCGCCGTGTAATCTAAATTTTCCATGAAAAACGTTCGGATTTCCATGCTTAAAATCTGAACGTTTATCATTTCCGTTTATTTTATATCGATCATCGTATAATTTAAAGTCAGAGTCAGACTGAACGAAATGTATGGTTTGATCGATTGAATGTTCTGCTAGAGCCGTATCAAATTAAATATAAAACGTCATCAAGCCACATGTATTCCTTGTCATCCAACGACCTAGACTGCTTCAATGTCGAGCACTCAACACATTTAGCGTGCAGTTAATTTCATGCCAAAAATAGTGCTAATCACATGACAACACGTAAATAATATCCTAGTAGTTAATATCCACATGCACTTAATATACTTCCAAATTAACGTGCATTGCACGTACACACTGACTAGTGCTGCTAGTACGTGAAACTGGTGCCGTGACTTGTGAACGCGTCCAGATATGGGCAACGGCAACATCGCCTGTGAGTTCTTCCTGTTTGCCCGTGCGTCTAAATGCAGAAGGGGAGGAGAGAGAGAGAGCACACATGGAACCCACCAGTAAGTGAAGGCCAATAGTACTAAAAATAATATTACATGTTATCTATTAATTAGGATGTGGTAATATAAAAACATTATGTGAACAAAGGGGGTACAACAAGCATTGCTATTCTACATATGTTGCTTATTGACGTGCGGCTTGAAGGCCCGGTCGCATGTTCGATCCTCATCCTTTATTTTTTAATCTGTATATGGGTCCAAATTTGTTTCATGACATGTGGGCCCCTCAGTGTGTAGTTTGTAGCACTTTAATTTGTGGGTCGAAATTTGTTCCATTCCAAGTGGACTATCTGTGTGTAGTTTTGTAGCTTATTTACAATAATTAAAGAGAACAACATAGTTTTTTCAATAATACCATGGTGCGATGTTGAAGGCGAGAAAGGACGTGCGAGAGAGCGATGACCGAGCCAGAGGGAAATCAACTAGGGGAGTTGCGTGGGTTGCAATGGTGTTTGGAGTAGTTGTGGGCCGAATGCTACGAAAATATAATCTAAACCGGCCGGAACAAATGCCTACACAAATTAATCCAAGGTTGGAGTGCCCCTCGCAATGTAAATAGCTCCGGCTTTGTGAGGGATGGAGAGGTAGTAGCTTCAACGCATGGAAGATACGGTGTGAGAAAGCGAGGTCAATCGAGAGACATATAGATAGAGAGACAAAGTGAGCGTGGTCCGACATTCATTGAACAAATATATATGCTCTGGAGAGATATTGTCCGATTGAGCTTTTTGGCAAGGGTGAGGGCTGTAAGATAGAGCTTGAGAGATGATCCAGTCACAGACGTGTACATATATTTTATGCGTGGGAGGAAGCAAGGTCAACCGATCACATAGGGTCGCCGTGCGATCGAAAGAGTGAGACGAGTTGGAGAGAGTGACCTAGATAGACGATGTGCGTGAGAGAGTATACAATGTGAATAGGTCGAATTGGGCTCAAACATGGTGATATATCGTTTTTGTCCGAGAAAGAGCGAGGTTAATCAAGAGAGAGAGATAGATAGATAGAGAGAGAGGGAGAGTGAGCGTGGCCCACCATGAGGTCGAAAGAGTGGCGGCGGCTTGGATGGACTGACCTAGATAGACAATTTGCGTGAGAGAGTATAGAGTGTGTCGATCGAGGCCCGAATAGGGAGATATATCATTTGTGTGTGAAAGAAAACAAGGTTAAACGAGACTCAGATAAAGAGAGCGAGATTGAGCGAGTGTGGCCCGCCGTGCGGAAGAAAGAGTGAGACAGTCTCGAGGGAGTGACCTAGATATACAACGTGCGTGCGTGCACACGAGAGGTTGGGGGGCTATATAGGCAATGCATGTATTTAGCGCAAGAGGGTGAGAGGGAGAGGGGGGATAGAGAGAGAGCTCGGCATGGGGTGCAATGGCGGGTGTGTGAGGTAAATACATTTGGTAACAGATTGGAAAAAAGGGGTTGTGTAGTTGAGAGACTTAGAGATCGAAACATGGAGAGAAAGAATGAACGTGTGTTGGAATCCGATAGCTTCCTAAGGTGGTTAGGAGAGGAAGATTGACCGATACAGGAAGTATGTAGCGTTTGTGCGGGGGGGGGGGGCTAAAAACAAAATTTGAATGTACATAGTACGAGACTTAATACCGATGTTTCAATTCGGTGTACATTGTAAGATTTGAACCGAGGAGTAGGCATACGGGTAATTCTTTTGAATTCTTGCCATACTAAGTTTTGAAAAGTTGACATTGACTCAGTTTGTTGTGCTATTTTTTAGGTCATATGTTTGAATCCATCCAAAGGTTTCCTCACTACCATGGTGTTCATCATATACATATGAATTTGTATTAAGTAGCATGGATACAGTGAAATGCGAAATCCACGTTAGAATTGGAGATCGCTACGTGACACACACTCTAATTCAAATAACTAACTAAGTGACACACACTCTAATTCAAATAACTAATTATGTGACACACACTCTAATCCACGTTAGCGTGGGTACCGTTTCGATTTTTTTCAAATAACTCCTCATTAATTAATTTATAGTACTCCCTCTGTTCACTTTTATAAGACCTTGAAGACATTTCAGACAATGTGCAAAACAATTCATTTTAAGTTGTCTCAAACGACTTACAAAAGTGAAGGGATGGAGTATCTTGTTTTGAATGACTAATTATTGCAAGGAAAACACGGGCATGGTAATACATACAGATTCGTTTGCAAATGAAAGAAGATTCATTTGCAAATGAAAGAAGATTCATTTGCATTCTCAAATGTAGGCGCACCAGGCAGACCAGGGTCATGTCGGGGTGGACGCTGCTTCGGTGCCTTAAAGGCAACTGCCTTTGGGTCACTAACATGTGGGCCAGCCACCTGTTGGCCCCACATGTAATGGATACAAAGGTAGGTGCCTTAAGGCACCGAAGCATAGTCCTGTCGGGGTGGTCGCATGTGTCGGACGGACGCGTAGCACCCAGCCACCCACCCCCCTGCCCCCCAAAAAGGACGACCACAATATAAGTTCGCGCTTCCATGTTTCGGATAGAAATATCTGGCGGCCCCAATTCCAGCCCTCCAAAATCTCCCTTCTCCACCGTCCCCTTCCGCGCCCAGATTGCTCAAATCCCTAATTCGCTGCCAACCCTCGAATCGCCACTCGTCTCGTCTCTTTCCCCACCGTTCCCCACCTCTGTGCCGGACGACGACGGTGAAGACACGGTCGCACTTCACCACCGCACCGGAGCTACCTCATCTACGCCCTCGTCCACCGCACCGGGTGGTCCACCGACAACGTCGGCCGCCGCTACCGACGTGCCTCACAGACACCGAGTTCCACTGCATGAGGTGCGCTTCACCAACACCGTCTCCCAGCTCACCGGGGCTCCATCACCGAGCACATCGTCGCACCTCCGCCCCCGAGGCCGTTGGGGCTTCACCCATGGTCTCGTCCACCACATCGTAGCGCTCTGCTGCCACTCATGATCTGCATCCGAGCGCGGCCAGCCAATGCCAGCGCATCACCCTCAATGGCTCTGAAGTGACCCGCACTCTAGCTAGGCGAGCATGCCCAAACGCCGGCCCAAACTAGGTATCCACACATCACTCCCTTATGCACTGTTCCGACAATGTTTGGATATCCTTTCACTGCTCTCTTAGCTTACACGCCTATGAACTCTGACTTTAACTGTTATTTCTTCTGGAGATATCATCTGAAACAAGCAAATCCATTTTTTAGAGAAGCATGACGGTGCTATGGGATCTGGTACACATCCTGCACACTCGTATAACCTTGTAAGTATCTGTCCTCCGGTACAACATCAAGGTCGATTCCTCTTATTTGATCAACCATTTGCCGTGTCAAAAATGCATAGGGGGATGCAAGGAGCACAAGGCCTGCACATCCAAGCAAGTGGTAACATGGACTTGTACATGGAACATCCCAAGCGCAAGCAGAGCTGCAGTGAGCCTGTACAACGAGCTAGTGTAAGTCCCTGCATTTCATTTAATTCGTACTGGCATTCATGTATGATTTGCGTGCAGTGGCTGATCCACGAATTCAAGTTACCAGGGGCGAACATTTAACTTAAAAAATACGAAGGCACTTGCACTCCGGAAATCAACATAACTTGAGAAATGTGAAGCTACATGCACTTTGAAAACCATCTAATGATCCAAAGTAGTTCAGATTATAAACACTAAATGATGCAAGCACCAAAAAACACAAAATGCAACATGGTGTACAAGGACTACAAACATGGTCTGTACCTGCTTGAATTATTCGTTCTCTGGCTGAAAATATCGAAGTGTAATTGCACGTATAACCAGTGCGCGAGCTGCATATCAATATATCTATCCTGCACAAGTATGCCAATAGTTTCAAACAACATATTAGAAAAGTATTTATGCTATGTTTTCATGATAAGGGGACTTTCTAGTAGATGGCTTCGACATTCCTCAAGCTATGAAAATGCACTATAATTTGCTTGTCATCAATGCCTGCAAATCTCTGTTTCTCTCAACATAGTAGATCATCATTAGACACTAAATCCTTCAATGAGCTTGCAAAATGCTTGCATTATATCCCTCATTAGACACTATATATTCATCACCAAGAGCATGTAAAATGTTTGCATCTAATCCTTCATTAGCAGTCTGTTCATTAGACACTTCAGGCTCAAGAACAACATGAGCTTGTATGTTTGCACCGGAAACTTGATTAGATACATCAGATTTAGTCAGTTCAGTATTAATTGGGGGAGTTATAAAATAAGTAGAAATTGGTTTCATTTTCTCATAGATTCCCTACATACAAGCAGTTTTACAACACTGTCAGGTTTAACTATTGGCCAGAAATTCAAGAGTTGAATTAAATATAATCAGGGATGTGATGTTCCTGCTCATTGCGCATGCTACTCTTGCAAGCTGCGACTGTCCGTTTGCGCAAGGTCGATGACAAGCCCGTGCTACCGCCGCTGCCTCCCACGCAGGCTACACCCAGGGTTGGATCTTCATCTTCTTGTCCTTCCGTTCGCTTGAAGCCAGGCGACCGTCCTCCAACGAGGGCGCGAGGAAGTGCTGTGTCGGTCTGTCCTGCGGCGTCTAGGTTAGGAGCGAACCAGACTGGCGGCTGGAGCAAATGAATTGTAATTTTTCCTACTGTCGATTGATATAGGAGGCGCTCGTTTGGGCCGCGAGCCTGCTATAGGGCCTGCCTTGCACTTATGTTATTGGCCCATCCAAATTGAAACATTTTTCTTCATTTTTTACATTGGCTGCTCGTGCGTTGGGACGAACAAAACTAGCATGGGCCAACCTGGACGACTCAAACTAGGTGCACACTTTCCAGCCACCTGAGGTGGCCACCCATACCAGCCCCTATTGTGGCATCACCCCTTTTTGCGTGTATGATTGGATAGTGAAAAATATTCTAGTGGCGCTTTTGATTTACCCACAAAATGGTTGAATTGCTTGTTTCTATGAACTGAGTTCGCCAATAATGTGAAGGATGCCAGTCTTTTCATCCTATTGTAGATTGCTTAGATCTCGATATGCCAGAAGTAATCGCATGAAATATACAGTAAAAGCCAGTGTGATGTGTTTGGCTACAACTAGTCTGACTACACGTCCTCATATAACATATCAAGGATGCACCATCTTACCAGATTAACCATTCGACTTACCCATGCAGTGTGGGAAGAAAGAAGTATTGGGACTGCGTATCCAAGCAATTGATGCCATGGACTCCTTCGTACAACCTTGTAAGCGAAAAAGAAGTTGCAGTGTGCCTGTACAAAGAACTAGCGTAAGTTTAGTAACCTGCTTCTCAGAATTTCAGTTAGCCACTTATTGCAAAATTGTTCAATTATGTTGCTTGGCTTAATTTAGTTTGCTACTGATTACATAATGGCACAGCCTGTTAATCATATTGTAGACTGCGCCTATCTATGTGTTTGATACTTACTGTTAAGAATTACCTGTTTGCCTTAACTTAAATATCTACTTGTTTGTTTAACTGCTTTGCTGCTGCAACAGCGGGTTACAATGATGTTAATAATTACTTTTCAGCATCCAATTGAAACTTTTTAATCCCTTGTTTGTCTAACTGGTTTGCTGTTATAACTCCCAGTTGAGATGTTTTGCTAACTTCAACTTTTCTGAATCCAATCGGAACTTTAATGGCAAAACAAGTTAGCCCAAGATCAAAGAGCGAGGTCCCCATGGACGTTGCATCATCCCACAGAAGTGGCACCGGCCCAATCGTGCATTATGAATTGCCAACTGCTGATGCTCTAAAGGCTAAACTAGTAGTAGAAAGAGATTCTGCTTCTGCACTTAGAGATGAAGTTGACATGTTGAGGAAGCAAACAACAGAATCACAAGCAGTACTCAAGACAACCATTAAATACTTGGTGGATTTCAAAACGAAGCAAGCTGAGACTGACCAGATTGTTAAGGTCCTGAAGGAAAAAAGGAAATTAAATTTCTACTTGGTAAATCATAGGTGAAATGTTCTTTCCATAGTTGAATAACCTTTGTGTTGTCTGTTCATGAAATCAATCAAACCATTTGTTTTAGAGATCATGTAATAATTGTTTTTTGGTTTGTAATTTTATTTGAGCACAAGTCTGTATTAATTGATAAGACTCGGATACATTTCATTTGGATTGCTATGCTAGACCTACAAATATACCAATCGGGCTGAATGTGCATTCAACAATAGTAGAAGTATAGATGGACCATAAGTGGCACGCATCGGAAAGGGCCAAGATGCTGGCTAAACGAGCGCCTCCCATCCATCGCCGCTGTCCTCCACCACATCCATCGCCACCGTCCTCCACCATGCCAGAGAGCCTACCAAGACCGCGTCGTCCACAGCTAGAGATGGATGTTTCTCATCCACAGTGACGGACCAATAGCCTTGCATCGCGTCCTCTCGCTTCATCGACGCCGTCGTCCTCTTTGCCGGAGCCGCTCACACGACCTTCTCTTCCACCGCAAGGGGACTTGTCCCCCGATGCACCCGTCTACCGTCGCAGATCTGCTTCAACGCCACCAACAGCCATCGCACCTCCGATGCCTACACGGCGCCGCAAGAGAGGTGGTACTTCATATCTCCTCAACTTTTTGATCTCAACTAGAAAATAGATCTTAGCTTGGTTACTCTACTTTCTTTTCAGCTCTTAGAATTTAGTTCTTAGTTTGAAGCAAACAATGGATGCTAAATACCATTTCTCCGGTTTGCAGCTTCAAATCTGCCATGGCACAGCCATAATACGATTTAATTGATCATGCTTAGGATTTAATTGATCATGTTGGTTCTGTGGTGGTTTCTTTAATAGAGATCGGAGGGGAAACCCTCTTTTGCTAAAAAAATATGCTTAGAGTTTCCCCCTTTTATGATCACTATACGATCAGAATACGTGCTTCGTGTCATAATAACACTGCTCCACCCATCAAGCTAAACAAGCTTAGTTGTTCAAATACGAATCTTGTATTATTAAAACAGAGTTGTTTAATTGGTCAGCTAAATGTTCCTAAATTAGTTTTGAAAATGCATGTTCGCTGCTCGGGTGTGTATCTCTACAGGGTACCCACGGTGGGACGGCCCACCCTGGGATTTTGGGTCGTCCCAGGCCCCGATTCCCCTCTGTTCTGCTGTGCGCTTCCGATCTCTACTCGCCCCCAACCGCCTTCCTTGCCGGCGACTTGTCGTCCTCAGACGACATGACTCTAAAAGATGCCGGACTAACAGGAGGCCAGGAGCCGCTCGCCCAATAGCGTCACCGCTGCCCGGGCGCGCCGCCGTGCCTACCTTCCGAGTCCGTTCAGGGCTCAGGCATGCAGCACCCACCAAGCCAACCCGATTTATCCTGAGATACGTCCTCAACACTCAGCAGCCACTCCTCATCACCCATTTTCTAATTGATTCATTACTCATTAGGCAGGACTGTCATCAGGGTTTATTGTGTGCTCAGTGCTACCTACACTTAATGGTTCAGATGTATTTCGGTAATCTTTACTACCTCTAAAGTTCACAGGGTTTTCAAAATTCCGGCCCTCGGAACAGAGACTAGTCATTTTGGATTGTTGGTCGTAGTGATATTAACCCAGATTACTACTACAAGCTAGGTTTGTTGACAATTTTACTTGTCTTTCTTACTCATTCTATATAATATCCAATTATTCACGTCGATTAGTTGCAAACAATAAGTGCTAGACAAACTTCTTCATTCAGATTTTGGATGGTCTCTTACTGCAGTTACAATTCTGCATACTTGTCCTAGTAAGCTCACAAGTAAATGATTGATTCACTACATCTATGCTTGCCTTGTCATATTTGTTGTCAATATTCTTTTAGGGTGGACCACCCTGTTTCTAAATACTGGAACCATAGACATGAGTGAATAGTATTTCTCTATGTGATCTCTTCCATCATGCATGGGTAATGAACACTTCATTGTATAGAAATAAAGTGTCATTTCTAGCTTTTACATAGGTTTCGATCTTTTACATGGAATACAATCTGCCTACTTGCTTTGTGTTGCACTACCAACACTCCACCCTTGAAGCTAAACATTACGCCACTCATAATTGCTTAGTTTATTTGTTCAAATACGAATTTCAAATGATTCTAATGTTCCTACGTCAGTTTTGAAATGTGTGCCCGCCTGTTATAGAGACATAAGGGGTTTGTATTTCTGTGTGTGGTCTGATCAGCACGGTTGGGGAGGTGAACTTTGCATATGCATGGGTTTATAGGGAGACACTCTCCGAGTTGGATCCGCAATGCATTCCATAGATAATCTGACTACTTTTTATGTTTTCATGAATCTCAGATTCTGAACAGCATCATAATGATTATGAGCTTGCGCGCATGAAAATAATAAAGAAGAACAATGCCATGGTTGTCAAACTTGGCATTAAGGGACTGAAGTCAAGTCTGGATGCAATGCAAACGCTCTCCACCTACAGATTCATGCTCAGAATATGATCCTAACAGTGATTCTGAGCTAGAGGGAGACCTAAGTCAATGTAGCTCCCAAGTGGAGGAGTCAGAGGAAGATGCCCTATCTTATTCACCCATCAAGGTACTTGCTCTAACTTTCCAAGGTTACATTGCTCGCACATATCTTGCAACTGATGCTTTGCATTGCTTCTACTTTGTTGTACTTCCATTAGCTTAGTTTACACATCGTGTATGTGAATACGCCCTGCCTATCCATTTTCAGTACATATTCCACCTGTCATCATACCATATTTATCCATTCAAATGTTGTTCTTGTGTATCAGACGTTCAAAAGGAAGAGGGCGATTGCTGATCGTGGAGGAGCACAAGCAAAGTATTTGGAAAAGGTAGTGGCACCTGATAAATCAAATAGCCCATTAGGTGTAATATCACCTGACCCACAAAATACCCCAACTCTAGCAGACTCTAGCCCTACTACACTGGTCATTTCTGATGCCCCAACTCAGCAGACCCCAACTACAGCAAATAGTATGATTATGCCAGTTGACATAGCACCAGCTGTACGACGCAAAACCCCCATTCCAGCAAAGAGTACACCAAATCCAGTTGCCAAATCCATTTTCGAACCAGAGAGAGCCCCAATTGCAGTAAATAGGACCCCTGTTCCATTTCTTCCCAGTTTACAAGATGAAGCTTATGTTGTTGTCAGGAACTTTGTGTGCATCTTTCCTTCATGGAAAGATTATACCGCAGACATAGAACAATTTCCAGTCTTCCTCCGCAACTTACGTGTAAGTAATGTACTAATGTTATTCATGGTCATTACTGCATATGTTTCTGCTGACAGAAGACACAAGATTTCATTCTTTTAAATAGGCGAGGACCAAACTGGATCGTGATGATGAGAAAGGGTTGGTTGCGCTTTTCAAGCACTCGTTGATGAAGTATCGTTCCTACCTGAGGCAAGTGCACTTCGATGGCAAGCCTCTAAACAAAATTTCTGTAAAGTCTCCGGTGCTACATTTATCCGACGATGTCTGGAATAATCTTGTTACACATTGGTCTCGGCTGCAGCGTAAGGTACTGTCTATGATATCACATCACAATTTGAACTACATTTCTGCATTTGCCTTAATGTCTCACTTGTAAGAAAACTGTTAGCAGAAGAACATTCGTTCTCAAGGGACCACAGAATCTCGCAACTATACTGCACACTGCATTGCTCTTGTGAGTACCTCTTGCCCTGTATGACCATACTTACTTTCATAGGTGTTTGATTATGTAGCATCACTGCACATGTTAGCCTCGTAATCGTCCATTTGGTGGACATTATAAGATCCGTATGGACTCTTACATAAATTTAGAATCAACCCAATGCTTTTGAAGAGGTTTAGCTCTGCAGTCCTCTTGTAAGGACTGAACGCGGTCTATCATTGTACTTACATTAACAGTTACTCCCTCCGTCCCATAATATAAGAACATTTTGTACAGTACATTATCCTCTATCCCTTCCAGTATTATCATATCTATAATTACTCTCTACAAAATGTAGAGTACAGGCAATGCTTATGAAGAAGATTCTATGATGAAATTCTTGAGTTATCCTTCCCTTGACATGGAGAAGGGCATTATAAAGCCAGTGTTAACTGTTAATGTAAGTCAGTCCTTCTAAAGCCTTTATCCTCAACTGCTGCTTAATTTGCTCATACTCCCTATCGTTTACTGCTATTTAGTTTGCTGTTTCTACCAAAATGCATGTTCGTAAGAACCGTAAGTTCTAAGTTTTACTTGTAAAACCAAATTCCTTATTCATACCATGCACATTACTTAATACTCCCTATATGTATGCTTGTTTTTGTGGATCTATAATCCAGTGTGTGATGAAGCAGCCCACGTTTGCACCTTGTTATCTCCTGTTTTATCTTACTGATGTGGCTGATGATATGAACAACATGCCATGCACATTATCCAAAATAGATACAATGATTTTCTTTGCCCTTCATCTATGCTTGTTATGTTGACATGGTAATCCAGTAGTGTGGTGAAGCTCCCCGCATTATGAACAATGCCAAATTATGCTATTGATATTTTGAACTTACTCTTTATTTTCTAATTTGAAGTTGGATAGAATTGACAGAACAGTTATCATCTTTGTTAATACACGTGCAAAACCTGTCATCTCTCTGCTTTGTTTCGGGGTGATATGCCTGATGGCTTGCACAAGTCTGCTGAAGGCTGTGAGACAAACCCAACATATATTGTAGCAAATAAGGCAAACCATCTTGAAGATAGCGAGACAACCCCAAAGTCTTATCTTGATGCAGTGTTCAAGTTACTTGAGACTAACAGTCAGACAAGCTCCCAGAATTCGTTGTCTGAATCAGTTCGACTTCTTCAGTCCCAAGTTCTAGCAGAAAGGCATTCTGCAACTCAACTTCGACTTGAAGTCCTATCTCTAAGAAAGATTGCGGAGAACACCAATGAGAACCTCATCGCTAAACAGCTACACTTGGAAGCTGTGACCGACATGCTAGGTCGGTTTCACAGCCTTGCTTAGCAGCTTGCATAGCAGTTCCCCCAGAAGACAAACCTTTCTTGAATTGTCTTGGAAGTGGTCTCGATTTAGTATTATTTTGTTACGCTGCAATGGTGCCCAGTTTTTGTAATGTGCTTCTTTGTTGCGCTTTATGATCACTGGTGGTGAACTTCGATGCCCAGTGGATGTAATATACCTTAAATCCTTTATTGTATAGTGTAGGTTTATTCTTAGTTACTATGCCATAATTTCTTTATTGTATAGAGTAGGTTTGTTCTTAATTCCTACTAGTTACTGCCATCATTCGCTATCTGAAAAAAAATCAGATGTAGTCGACCGGAACGAAACAATCGACTCTAACGGGCCAGGTTTTTAGCGGGCCACAACTGGGCCGGCCTGCGTCTTTCTTGGGCCTGAATGATTGGGGCCTTCACACATTGCGCCAGGCCCAAACTTACATTGGCCTATATTTTAGTTGGCCCTTTTGTCGACCCAGTGCTTAGTTTGGCCTAGGTAGCGTTGGGCCATTAATAGGCTGAATATTGTACTGGCCTGTTACGGGCAAGATGAAACCACGGGCCTTTAGCAGGCCAAAATGCATGTTGGGCCTCAATTTTCACTAGTCATCGATGGGCCTTCAGTAGGCCGAAATGTAGACCGGGCCGTTTTGGACCCAGTTAGCTCATGGGTCGTTACCAGGCCGAAACATATCTCGGGCCTTAGTTGGCCCACTGATATAATGGGCCTTTAAGAGGCCGAAAGCTTAGCACAGGCATCAACGGGCCAAATTACGCGATAGGCTTTAACAGGCCCAAAGTCACGTTGGGCTTAACTGTTGCCACCTTTAGCACGGGCCGTTAGTGGGCCCGATGTCCCGTCGGACCATATATGGCCCATGGGCAGCATGAGCCATTCCCAGGCTGAATGTCACACCGGGCTGAAATGGGCCCATGTCTACATCAGGCCTCTAACAGGCCAAAAGTCAGTGGGCTGTAGTTGGGCCCAAATATTCGGCGAACAATTAACGGGCCAGATCTGGCCTCAGGCCGCAAATGGGCCCAAATATTGGGCGAACAATTAACGGGCCAGATCTGGCTTCGGGCCGTAAATGGGCCCAAATATTGGGTGAATAATTAACGGGTCAGATCTGGCTTCGGGCCGTAAACGGGCCTTTATTAAGCAGACCGTTATTGGGCTGGCCCACTAGTACCTGATTAAGTTCTACTGACCTTTGACTAGGCCGGCATTTTTAACCTATATGGGCCTCTGTTGGGCCAGCCACATGTCGACGTATCATAGGCATGTCTCTTCCAATGGACGGGCGACATCTGGCCCACTGACGAGCTGACAGGTGTTCCCTTCAGCCAATCAGAATTTTACACGTGGAAATTTCCCATTGGTTAGGGATGTTAATGGGTTATCGGATCGAAAATCCGACCCAATATCTTAACGGCATTCCGTTACGGTGGATGCCACGTGTCAGTCACCCTTGACGAAAGCACTTCTGTGACGCGCGATTTATCATCATGGAAGTGGACACTTCCGTGATGATAGTTTTGGTAATGTCATGGAACACTTCTACGACAGCACATGTATGACTATCTTGATTCTGTCATAAAATCGTCATGGATGTACATGCATGACAAAAAACGCGACCTACTGTAGCAAACACGTATCATCACGGAAGTGTATTTTTTGTAGTGTAGAACCGTTGGGAAGACTTGGGAAAAGTCTTTTTGATCTTGCTGTAAAAAACAGAAACTTTAGCGCTCACGAGAATTGTTGACATTTTTATTTGGACAGTGCTATTTAGTTAATTATTTTTTCAGATTACTAACAGATAAATTCCTCACCTCTAGAAATTTATTTTAGAATTTTTGGGGTTCCATAAGTTTGCGTTAGTTACATTTTACTGCAGACTGTTCTGTTTTTGACAGATTCTGTTTTTCGTGTGTTGTTTGCTTATTTTGATGAATCTATGGCTAGTAAAAGAGTTTATAAACCATAGAGAAGTTGGAATACGTTAGGTTAAACACAAATATAAATAAAGAATGAGTTCAATACAATACCTTGAAGTGGTGTTTTGCTTTCTTTCGCTAACGGAGCTCACGAGATTTTCTGTTGAGTTTTGTGTTGTGAAGTTTTCAAGTTTTGGGTAAAGATTTGATGGATTATGGAACAAGGAGTGGCAAGAGACTGAGCTTGGGGATGCCCATGGAACCCCAAGGTAATCTAAGGACACCAAAAATCCAAAGCTTGGGGATGCCCCGGAAGGCATCCCCTCTTTCGTCTTCGTCCATCGCTAACTTTACTTGGAGCTATATTTTTATTCACCACATGATATGTGTTTTGCTTGGAGCGTCTTGTATGATTTGAGTCTTTGCTTTTTAGTTTACCACAATCATCCTTGCTGCACACACCTTTTGAGAGATACACACATGATTCGGAATTTATTAGAATACTCTATGTGCTTCACTTATATCTTTTGAGCAATATAGTTTTTGCTCAAGTGCTTCACTTAGAGCACGGTGGTGGATTTGTTTTATAGAAACTATTGTTCTCTCATGCTTCACTTATATTATTTTGAGAGTCCTACAAAACAGCATGGTAATTTGCTTTAATCATACAAATTAGTCCTAAAGTGATAGGCATCCAAGATTAGTATTTTTTTTCTTATGAGTGTGTTGAATACTATGAGAAGTTTGATGCTTGATAGTTGTTTTGAGATATGAAGATGGTGATATTAGAGTCATGCTAGTTGAGTGGTTATGAATTTGAGAAATACTTGTGTTGAAGTTTGTGCTTCCCGTAGCATGCACGTATGGTGAACCGTTATGTGATGAAGTCGGAGCATGATTTATTTATTGATTGTCTTCCTTATGAGTGGCGGTCGGGGACGAGCGATGGTCTTTTCCTACCAATCTATCCCCCTAGGAGCATGCGCATAATACTTTGCTTTGATAACTTGTAGATTTTTGCAACAAGTATATGAGTTCTTTATGACTAATGTTGAGTCCATGGATTATACGCACTCTCATCCTTCCACCATTGCTAGCCTCTCTAATACCGCGCACTTTTTGCCGGTATCATACACCCACCATATACCTTCCTCAAAACAGCCACCATACCTACCTATCATGGCATTTCCATAGCCATTCCGAGATATATTGTCATGCAACTTACCACAGTTTCGTTTATTATGACATGCTTCATCATTGTCATATTGCTTGCATGATCATGTAGTTGACATCGTATTTGTAGCAAAGCCACCATTCATAATTCTTCATACATGTCACTCATGCATCATTGCACATCCCGGTACACCGCCGAAGGCATTCACATAGAGTCATATTTTGTTCTAAGTATTGAGTTGTAATTCTTGAGTTGTAAGGAAATAAAGTGTGATGATCATCATTATTAGAGCATTGTCCCAAGTGAGGAAAGGATGATGGAGACTATGATTCCCCCACAAGTAGGGATGAGACTCCAGACGAAAAAAGGCCATAAAAAGGAGAAGGCCCAAAAAATGAGAGAAAAAGAGAGAAAGGACAATGCTACTATCCTTTTCCACACTTGTGCTTCAAAGTAGCACCATGATCTTCATGATAGAGAGTCTCCTATGATATCACTTTCATATACTAGTGGGAATTTTTCATTATAGAACTTGGCTTGTATATTCCAATGATGGGCTTCCTCAAAATTACCTAGGTCTTCATGAGCAAGCGAGTTGGATGCACACCCACTTAGTTTCTTTTGTTGAGCTTTCATATACATATAGCTCTAGTGCATCCATTGCATGGCAATCCCTACTCACTCACATTGATATCTATTGATGGGCATCTCCATAGCCCGTTGATACACCTAGTTGATGTGAGACTATCTTCTCCTTTTTGTCTTCTCCACAACCACCATTCTATTCCACATAAAGTGCTATGTCCATGGCTCACGCTCATGTATTGCGTGAAGATTGAAAAAGTTTGAGAACATCAAAAGTATGAAACAATTGCTTGGCTTGTCATCGGGGTTGTGCATGATTTAAATATTTTGTGTGATGAAGATAGAGCATAGCCAGACTATATGATTTTGTAGGGATAACTTTCTTTGGCCATGTTATTTTGAGAAGACATAATTGCTTAGTTAGTATGCTTGAAGTATTATTATTTTTATGTCAATATTAAACTTTTGTCTTGAATTCTTCGGATCTGAATATTCATACCACAAATAAGAGAATTACATTGAAAATTATGCTAAGCGGCATTCCACATCAAAAATTCCGTTTTTATCATTTACCTACTCGAGGATGAGCAGGATTAAGCTTGGGGATGCTTGATACGTCTCGAACGTATCTATAATTTTTTTATTGTTCCATGCTATATTATATTCTGTTTTGGATGTTTAATGGGCTTTACTTTCCACTTTTATATTATTTTTGGGACTAACCTATTAACCGGAGGCCTAGCCCAAATTGCTGTTTTTTTGCCTATTTCAGTGTTTCATGGAAAAGGAATATCAAACAAAGTCCAAACGGAATGAAACCTTCGGGAACGTGATTTTGTCAACAAATGTGATCCAGGAGACTTGGAGTGGGCGTCAAGAAACAATCAAGGAGGCCATGAGGCAGGGGGGCGCGCCTACCCCCCTGGGCGCGCCCTCCACCATCGTGGGCCCCTCGTTGCCCCACCGACCTACTTCTTCCTCCTATATAAGTCCACGTACCCTGCAAACATCTAGGAGCACCACGAAAACCTAATTCCACCGCCGCAACCTTCTATACCCGAGAGATCCCATCTTGGGGCCTTTTCCGGAGCTCCGCCGGAGGGGGCATTGATCACGGAGGGCCTCTACATCAACTCCATGGCCTCTCCGGTGATGTGTGAGTATTTTACTTCCGACCTTCAGGTCCATAGCTAGTAGCTAGATTGATTCTTCTCTCTCTTTGAATCTCAATACAAAGTTCTCCTCGATCTTCTTGGAGATCTATTCGATGTAATCTTCTTTTGCAGTGTGTTTGTCGAGTTCCGATGAATTGTGGGTTTATGATCAAGTTTATCTATGAACAATATTTGAATCTCCTCTGAATTCTTTTATGTATGGTTGGTTATCTTTGCAAGTCTCTTCGAATTATCAATTTGGTTTGGCCTACTAGATTGATCTTTCTTGCAATGGGAGAAGTGCTTAGCTTTAGGTTCAGTCTTGCAGTGTCCTTTCCCAGTGACAGCAGGGGTAGCAAGGCACATATTGTATTGTTGCCGTCGAGGATAAAAAGATGGGGTTTATATCATATTGCATGAGTTTATCCCTCTACATCATGTCATCTTACTTAAAGCATTACTCTCTTCTTATCAACTTAATACTCTAGATGCATGGTGGATAGCGGTCGATGTGTGTAGCGACCCGACCTTAAACGGTCAAGTCTCTGTGCTTTAGTGTCGTCCCTGGATCGGTAATGCTGACACACACAGTACTTCGAAGGATTTATAACAGAGTAGCAATCACACACTTATTACATCGAATGTCTCAAAAGAGAACTTATTACAATAAATATGGCTTAAGGCCATCTAATACGATAACAGCGGAAGGCTTGAAAGATAAAGTGAGTCCATTAACTCGAACGACATAGCTAAGCTGCACGGCAACGACCTAACGAACCTTACTCCTTGTCTGAAAAGTGTGCAACATAATACGCTGCAGCCCGAAAACGGGTCAGCACATGGAATATGCTGGCAATGTAACACAGTAGAGCAAGAACAGAATAATGCTATCACTACGTGCATATTTGGCTGGTGGAAAGCTCTATGGTTACAGTTTTTGCGAAAAGCCAATTTTTCCGTACAACAAAGGAATAGATTTTATTTAACTATCATGGTAGTTGAAACATCATTGAGAAGGTTCCTCCAACTCAATCCCAATTAAAAGTAATTATTAACCCAACAGTATTAATTTTAGAGTGATGGGATACATATGATAATCCAAGTACTATATACTCAAGATTGTCCATAACCGGGGACACGGCTAACCATGATTAGTTTATACAGTCTGAAGAGGTTTGCGCACTTCTCCCCACAAGACTCGATCTCCTTCGTTGGATTTCTCGCACTATATGATGTTTGAGAAACGGATGGCCGAGACACAGTTTTTCAGAAGCATTAACTCTCTACTCCGGATAGACTATACCACCTACAACCCACTACCTGCTAGTCTATCTCTTCAAGAGCTTCACGCAACCTACTCAACTATGCTAGAGCCCATAATAGCTTGTGTCTGCACACGGAAGTTTCTAGCATGAAATATCTTAGTTCCCTTTGAGCCTGGGTGGCGGACCGTAGGATTATCACAAGGGTACTCCGGGATATCCTAGGACAACACTGGATTCTCCAGGTGCCCAACAAGCAATCCACCCAGATGTGTATTAAAGTTGCCACCTTAAGTTGAACCATTAATTAATAACCTCACATATGTCATGGTTTCACTCAAACCCAATCCACGTCTATGAGCATAGCATAGCAATATAAGCAATACATAGAAGTAACTCCCAAGGGTTTGATAATAACATGGCAATAGGTTCTACCTCATCAACTACTTCCCAGCCCACATGTTAATCACATCCTAATCATGCAATGTTTGAGGATTGGAGCTAATGCATAAAAACTGGGTGATAAAGGGTATGATCAAAGTGTTACTTGCCTTGCTGATGATCCACAAAACCTAGAGACTCGTAGTAGCATGCTTCGCACTCCGGGTGTTCTATCGCAAACAAACAATAGCTTACATAAGAAATCAAGAAAAGAAGCACGGGTAAAACTCAAATAAGAAGATCTAACCAGAAAGTTCAACTTAGGAACTCCGGTTTGCAAAAAGAATCAAATCAAACGGAGTAACGAAAGTCAAACTGCGAGCGAAACAAGATCCGATTACTAATCTGAACCTAAGTCAAATTTTACAGTTCCAAAATCTTGTCCAAGTTGATTAAACAGAAAGAGGGTTTTGAGACGGAGATCTAGGCGCTTGAATCGCCTGATTCCGATAAACGAGGGAAAAGATAAAGTAAAACGAAAATCGGATCAGAAACCACGATCGAAAATAATCGCGGAAAATCCGAGAAAAAGAAAACTGACGAACAGGCTAACGAACGTACGTTCGTTGTCTGCAGCTAACGAGTGAACACCGTTCGTTAAAACGAACATACGGACGAACGTCCGCTAAATAAATTAAACCGAGAAAAAAACGATCTATTCTAAAAAACGAACCTATGGTTTTCTAAAAAAACCGAACGGCGGCGTCGGCGGCTTATACCTCCGGCGAGGTCCGGCGAGGCGGGGCGGCTCCGGCGAGGCGGGCTGTGACGGTGGGTGGCGCGGGTGGCACGGGCGGCGATGATAGGCGGCGGTGGCTGCAAGCGGCGGCGGCCGTGCGGTCTAGGTGGCGGGGCAGCGTGGGTCGGGTGGTGGAGTCAGGGCGAGGGCGGCGTATATATAGGAGGGCGGGCTTGCTTTGGGGAGGGGGCAAGGCGGCGCGGGAGGAGTCCCGGCCGGACTTGGCATCGGGCGGTGGTGCTCGCAGTCTCCTGGTGGGAGACGAGGCACGGGGCGGTTGGGCCGGCTCGGCTGGGCTTCGGCCCAGTCGGGCGCTGGAGAATTTTTTTAAATAATTTCACTGAAATTTAAATAAATCCTAGAAAAATAAATAAAAATCTAAAAATGCCAAAACAAATTTTCACCGTCTAAATAAAATATTTAGAACGAGATGAACATTTTCTTGGCCCTAAAATGCAATTTTGAAAAACGTGCAATTTTCTAGTTCAAATAAAATTGCAATAAACTCCAAATAAAATCCAATATTTGATTTTAATATTTTTCCTCCAATATTTCATTTATTTTGGAGAAGTCATATTTTCTCCTCTCATATATTTTAATATGAAATATTTTCGGAGAGAAAAATAATTAAAACCAAAAATCCTCGTTTCAATATTTGATAGAAGTCAAATATGAAAACAGTGAAATCCCCAACTCTCTCCGAGGGTCCTTGAGTTGCTTAGAATTTCGAGGACCGCGAAACGAAATGCAGCAAAATATGATATGCATGAATGAACTATGTATAACATTCCAAATTAGAAATTTGGGATGTTACAATGTGTGGAGTAATAGTAGTAGATGCAGAATCATTTCGGTTTACTTGTCACGGACGTGATGCCTATATATATATATATGATCATACCTAGATATTCCCATAACTATGCTCAATTCTATCAATTGCTCGACAGTAATTCGTTTACCCACCATAATACTTATGCTCTTGAGAGAAGCCACTAGTGAAACCTATAGCCCCGGGTCTATCTTCCATCATATTAATCTTTCAACACTTAGCTATTTCTATTGCCGTTTAATATTTTGCATCTTTATTACTCTTTCTCATAAAAATACCAAAAATATTATCTTATCATATCTATTAGATCTCACTCTCGTAAGTGACCGTGAAGGGATTGACAACCCCTTTATCACGTTGGTTGCGAGGTTCTTATTTGTTTGTGTAGGTGCGTGTGACTTGAGCGTGATCTCCTACTGGATTGATACCTTGGTTCTCAAAAACCGAGGGAAATACTTACGCTACTTTACTGCATCACTCTTTCCTCTTCAAGGGAAAACCAACGCAGTGCTCAAGAGGTAGCAGTCATCGACATCATTGTCCATGCCGTCGATATTCTCGGAGTCGTATTCCAGTGTATCGGTCGAATCCTCGACTGTGGCTATGAAGTGAGTGGCGGGTGGGAAGTAAAGTTCTCCATCGTCAGCCCCTAGTTCGATCCAGATATAGTTCGGCTGAGAGTCCTCCGCCAAGGACAGGTTATTTTTAATGAGCACATCGCCCAAAGGCGAGTGCTGGAAGATGTTTGCGTCGCTGAATTTGAAGATCGATAAACGATCAAGCTCGGTGTCCGCGGGCTTGCGTGGTTCGGAACCTGCAGTCGGAGACGATTCCGGCGTTCCGGTGGCATAAGCCTCGTGTGAGACCAGGTCCATGTATGGCTCCAACGCCGTGGAATCTGCGGCCTCCGAGGTGGGGTTAATCCTTTCGTCTCCGGATGGCGCGGCCTGCTCCAGCTCTAGGGCCAGAGCGGTTACAGGAGTAGTCTCCTGGATGCGGCCCGATGACAGATTTAGGTCATGATCATCAGGGTGACCGGGAGCGGCCACCGCGGTATCGAATCCGGCGAAGATCAAGTCTCCACGGATGTCCGTGATGTATTTCAAGCTCACGAATCTGACCTGATGGCCAGGGGCGTAGCTTTCGATCTGCTCCAGATGGCCAAACGAGTTGGCCGGCAATGCGAAGTCGCCGAACACGAAGATCTGCCCGGGGAGGAAAGTTTCTCCGCAGACAGCGTCATTATTGACGATTGAAGGAGCCATCGAACCTTTCAGCGACAGCAGAGAGGAACTCTCAATGAAAGCACCAATGTCGATGTCAAAACCGGCGGATTTTGGGTACGGGGTCCCAAACTGTGCGTCTAAGGTTGATGGTAATAGGAGACAGGGGACACGAAGTTTTACCCAGGTTCGGGCCCTCTTGATGGAGGTAATACCCTACGTCCTGCTTGATTGATATTGATGAATATGAGTATTACAAGAGTTTGTCTACCACGAGATCATAATGGCTAAACCCTAGCAGTCTAGCCTGTATGACTAAGGTATTGAGTATATCCTTTACGGACTACACCCTCTGGTTTATATAGACACCGGAGGGATCTAGGGTTACATAGAGTCGGTTACATAAGAGGGAATCTTCATAGTTGTTCGCCAAGCTTGCCTTCCACATCAAGGAGAGTCTCATCCGGACACGGGTATAGTCTTTGGTCTTCATATCTTCACAGCCCATCAGTTCGGCCCATAGATAACAAGTTGGACGCCCGAGGACCCCTTAGTCTAGGACTCCCTCAAGGGATGGCTAATATTTTTCATGCTAGATGTGTTATTCTCACGATGAGTGTTTATTCACTTGTCATTGCACGAGAGTAAGGCAAAGGTATTAGGGATGCCCAGTCCCGAAATGAAAAATTGAATTTACTTTATGTTGCCAAATAATAAATTCCTTGGAAAGTGTTGGTATGGAGGGAAACCGTGGATACAGATAGCCATGGAAAGTGAAAGTATGGTGGAAAAAGGAATAAACTTTATTTTCTGTTTGGGAACTGCCTATGATATATCTAAGCATGGAAAGTATTGGGAACTCTAAGTCGTTTTTGTTGGTGGGATGGATACACTTCCCAAAATATTTTTATCTCTAAGTTTTTCGCTTTGAGCTTTGGCACCTCTACAAATCCCTACCTCCCTCTGCGAAGGGACTTTCTTTTACTTTATGCAATTTTTAGTTTTGAATTTTAGTCTCCATCTTCTCTTATAAAAGCACCAACTAGGAGGCAATATGATCGTACTTAAGTATTAGGTGTAACTAATATGCGAGTGTGTTTCTTGAATGGATCAATGGTTGAGCATGATGGGCTAGGGATAACTTATTTTAGCGTTGATATTTTGAAAGACATGGTTTCTTGTTGATATGCTTGAGTATTTAAGTTATCATGTCAAAACTAGACTATTGCTTTGAACAATATAAAAGTCCAAATGTCCATGCTATAAAGAAAAGAATATGATATGACATGTTAGGCAGCATTCCACATCAAAAATTATGTTTTTATCACTTCCCTACTCGAGGACGAGTAGGAGTTAAGCTTGGGGATGCTGATACATCTCCAACGTATCTATAATCTGTGATTGTTCCATGTTGTTATATTATCAATCTTAGATGTTTCATAATCATTTTATAGCCATTTTATATCATATTTTGGTACTAACCTATTGACATAGTGCCAAGTGCCAGTTGCTGTTTTTTCCATGTTTTTTACATCACAGAAAATCAATATCAAACGGAGTCCAAATGCCATGAAACTTTATGGAGATTTTTTTTCGACTAGAAGGAACATAATGGGCCCTGGGTGCACCTGGGGGGGGGTGCCCCGAGGGGAGCACAACCCACAAGGGCGCGCTAGGAGGCCCATGCGCGGCCTGGTGGGTTGTGCCCACCTTGGGTGCCCCCCGGACTGCCTCTTTGCTCTATAAATACCCCAATATTCCCAAAAGTAGGGGAGTCGACAAAATATTGATCTAGCCGTCGCAGAGTCCAGAACCACAAGATCCAATCTAGACACCATCTCGGATGGGGTTCACCACCTCCATTGGTGCCTCTCCGATGATGCAGGAGTAGTCCTTAGTAGACCTTCAGGTCCGTAGTTAGTAGCTAGATGGCTTCCTCTCTCTCTCTCTCTTGATTCTCAATACAATGGTCTCTTGGAGATCAATATGATGTAACTCTTTTGCGGTGTGTTTGTTGGGGATCCGATGAACTTTGAGTTTATGATCAGATCTATCTCTTTTTATATCCATGAAAGTATTTGAGTTTCTTTGATCTCTTTTATGCATGATTGCTTATAGCCTCGTATTTCTCTGATATTTGGGTTTTTTGGCCAACTTGATCTATTTATCTTGCAATGGGAAGAGGTGCTTTGTAGTGGGTTCGATCTTACGGTGCTTGATCCGAGTGACAGAAGGGGAACCGACACGTATGTATCATTGCTACTAAGGATAAAATGATGGGGTTTATCTCTACATAGATAGATCTTGTCTACATCATGTAATCGTTCTTATTGCATTACTCCATTTCTCCATGAACTTAATACACTAGATGCATGCTGGATAGCGGTTGATGTGTGGAGTAATAGTAGTAGATGCAGGCAGGAGTCGGTCTACTAATCTTGGACGTGATGCCTATGTAATGATGATTGCCTGGATATCGTCATGAGTATTTGAAATTCTATCAATTGCCCAACAGTAATTTGTTCACCCACTGTTTGCTATTTTTCTCGAGAGAAGACACTTGTGAAACCTACGGCCCCGGGTCTCTTTCTCATAATATTTGCCTTTGCGATCTACTTGTCCTTTGCATTTATTTTTAGATCTATTAATCCAAAAATACAAAAATACTTTGCTGCACTTTATTTTATTTACGATCTATTTATTCAATCTATTACAACTTTCTCCCGTCAACGCACCAATTTCTGTCACCGTTATCCGAAAGGGATTGACAATCCCTTTAACACGTCGGGTTGCGAGTATTTGTTATTTGTGTGTAGGAGTTGTTTACGTTGTGTTGCTTGGTTCTCCTACTGGTTCGATAACCTTGGTTTCATATCTGAGGGAAATACCTACCGCCACTATGCTGCATCATCCCTTCCTCTTTGGGGAAATACCGGTGTTGCTTCAAGCGACATCAGGGGGCCGGCCAAGGGAGAGGGAGTTGGACTCCCTTCCCTTGTCCAATCCCCCCCCCCCACAAGGAAAGGGGCGCATTTTGGGCCTTTGTGGCCCAAGTTTCCTTCCACATCTTGGCCTTTTAAGGCCCGTCGATATTTAAATTAAATATAAAATGTTCTAAATACCTCTAGATCATTATATATATATATATTAACATCTCCGGAAACATTTTCGACCTATATATAATTTATTAGTAATACCCGGTATTACCCGATACTCTTCGAAACCCTTCCGGTGACCCCAAAATGCTTACGGATCCTCTTGGAACTATTCTGAATATTCATGAAACAATTCCACAAATATATTCTCATGACTCCTGTCCTACTAACACTCAGAAGATCGTGATTGCCTTAAGCTTGTGACCCTGTTGGTTCGGTAACTCACAGACATGAACGAAACCATTCGTTTAATGATCGGCAACGGGACCGTGGACGTCCGTATCAGTCCCTATGAGCACACAAATGATTTAGAGTGAACATTTGGTGATCATGTGGTGTTCCCTTTGCTTCTTGATACTTCACAAAACCCGTGATGCATTGGTATACTCCCGAGTCATCACTATACTCGCTATACCGAAATCCTCGTTATCGGTTTTGTTCTTCTTTCTCGTTATTGTGTTTTGGCATCCCCGTGACGAAGTCACATGTGTTTGGCAAGATGATGGTTGATCTCATCACACCGAGAGGGACCTAAGAATATCTTTCCATCGTCGGAGGAGCAAATCCCACTCTCGAGCTATCCGACCACTTGTCAAACTTTCCGATGAACCTGTAAGTTGTCGTTATGATCACCGTGTTACAGGTGATGTTTGGGAAATCCCAAAGCCCACCGTATGGTAAGAAGTGACCACGATACTCTCAAGGTCTAAGGAGCAATTTCACACGTTAACACTCCGTGTTATTATAATTGAATGTAGACGATACTAACTCAATTCATAACAAATGAGTTTGGGTCGGTTCAATATGACCGTTCTTCCAATGTCGTATCTCAATGTTGTTTTAGGATCATAGTTACAATTATCGATATCCTAAGATCCGAAAAACTTCATTACCAACAATATTTGAGCTAGTATTAGAGGCGAGACTGGGAACCTTTTATTTTATTGTTTATCATTCCACACGTGCATATGAATTTTCCACTGAATCGCATATTCCAGGATCATAGCAGTTATAGCATAGAATATAAACTCTTTAATTATGAATATGGCAATATAATAATACAAATATTATTTCCTCTAGGGCATATTTCCAACACAAAATGGTTGTGCTAAGGTTGGTTGCAGGAGGAGCTGATGATGCTTGAACACTAGAGGTTATCTTCTCTACTCCACTTTCTATCTTCTCGTAAGAAAGGCTTTTTCTCTTCCTTCTCCTCATTTTTGATTGAAGGTTGCTTGAGCTTCTTGCTTGCTTTTGGTTTCTTCAAAGATGCCAACTTCATTTCATCATTATCACCGGGTTTCTCCAAAGGAGCCGCATTATCATCACTTGATTTGATCAGAGGATATATCTCCAGCACAATAAGCACTAGCCCCTGTGATATGTACTTTGTCAAAAATGGCATGTAGATCTTCAGTCCCTGCCGTTTGAACTTCAAATGATCGCATTTCTTTCATGTTCTCTCTTGGCATCTTTGAAAAAGAATATACAAATTAGGTAATGCAATCATTCAAAAGCATGCCAGATAAAAAAGTTGTTACACATACCACAACATGTTCATCCCACCAATCTTGAGAGCAAACAACGATTCTATTTGCATCATCCCATCCAAGCCCGGTTGCTTCATTTTTCAACTCCATGAAAAACATAGTCATCTTTTATTGCATCCCACATGTTCTTCAATCTATCACTGGGATAATGCTTTCCTGTTCTTGCCTCCCATTTCTCCAAAGCATTCTTCCAACCCGTCTCAGTTAAATAACCTATGGGCCTATTCCCATTTTCAACCTCTTCTCTGAATATTTCTATGATTTTATTCAGATTTGCATCATCCCACACCACTTTTTCAGTCAGTATTCAATCAAGCAAAATAATGACATGGCAATATATCAATATATATGTTCTAGGAAGGAATTATATGGCAATCTGCAGCACACAATCATCCAATGTACAACAAAATGCAGCAAGTATTCATCAATAAACAAACAAAACAACCACTGTACAGGAACATACAACAATGTTCAGCAATACTATCAAAATTTATTCCACTTCACATCAATATACAAAAATATGACAAGCAATATGCATCATCCCATCCAAATTTCATCCATTTAAATCATCAATTGACAACAATATGATAGAGCAAAAAAATCTATCCTCTTTCTACCTGTACAGGGGGTGGGGAGGGAATGGGAAGTGGGAGGAAAGGGGAGCAGCTACCTTAGAGATTGGAGGAAGAAGGTCGTGGCAGGGTAGCGGGAGGTGTCGCCGGCAGCAACGCGCGCTGCGGTGGAGGGCGGCGGCCCTTGCTGGTTCAGTTGTCCACGTGAGTTGTTCGAGCGGGGAGGCAGATGGAGGAGGTCCGGCGAGCAATGGAGGAGGGATGAGGTCGCGACGGGGTGGCAGACGCGGAAGGCGGCGCCAGCGGCTTGGCACGCAGCAATGGAGGGGCGGCGGTGGCGCTAGCGGTGGCTAGGAACCCTAACTGCTGCTCGGGTCGACGGGGATCGAAAAGGGAGTTTCCGGACGAGGCCTCGCGCGTGGGCTATCCTTACCGTCGACCGAAGCGTTTTCCACTTACGAGTGGCAAAGGTGGGTAAATACCATCGAACTCTTAGGGGAAAGCTAAAATTGCTTTGCCGAAGTTGGGGGTTCACCTGCTTGGGAAAATACACTACGGGGAAGTTGTAACTTTTCCAGATTCTGCTTCTCTCCCCCCTTTGTTAGCTTATAGCTTCCTAAAGCCAGAAGTTGGCTTCAAAAGCTCAACCAAACACAGCCTTAGTTTGTGTCACTTAAAGGCGGGCCGCGAGTTAATTACCCTTGGGGGGTCTGCAAGAATGAGAAAAATGATTCATTTTCTATAACTCAAAGGCGGGCTGCGAGTTAACTAAGTGAAAAGGGAGGGGTTTTCTATAAAACCGTGTGACGGATTTGCATGGATTTTAACTCCATAGATGCTTTGTAGTGGGTTCAATATTGCGGTGCTCTAATCCAGGGACAATAAGGGCCAATACACGTATTGTATTGTTGCCACCAAGGATAAAACTACTGTTTCTGCTACTTCTTGAGCTTGCGTTGGTTTTTCCCTTGAAGAGGAAAGGGTGATGCAGCAAAGTCGAGATAAGTATTTCCCTCAGTTTTGAGAACCAAGGTATCATTCCAGTAGGAGATACATGCAAGCCTCCAATCTATGTACCTGCACAAATAATCAAACACTTGCACCCAATGCGATAAAGGGGTTGCCAATCCCTTCACGATCACTTGCAAAGGTGAGATCTGAAAGAGATAGATATAAAAGATTACTAAAACGTAGAACAAAGTAAAAATAAATAAATTGCAGCAAAGTATTTTTTGGTTTTTTTGGTTTATAGATCTGAAAATATATGATGGAAAATACACCCGGGGGCCACATGTTTCACTAGAGGCTTGATACGTCTCCAACGTATCTATAATTTTTGATTGTTCCATGCTATTATATTATCAACCTTGGATGTTTTATATGCATTTATATGCTATTTTATATGATTTTTGGGACTAACATATTAACCTAGAGCCTAGTGCCAGTTCCTGTTTTTTTCCTCGTTTTAGAGTATCGCAGAAAAGGAAAATCAAACGGAGTCCAATTGACCTGAAACTTCACGGAACTTATTTTTGGAACAAAAGAAATCCAGGAGACTTGGAGTAGATGTCAAGGAAGCTTTGAGGGAGGCATGAGGCAGGGAGGCGCGCCCCCACCCTCGTGGGCCCCTCGTGGCTCCCCTGACTGACTTCTTTCACATATATATCTATATACCCTAAAAACATCAGAGAGCAGAATAGATCGAGAGTTTCGCTGCCAGAAGCCTCAATAGCCACCGAAAACCAATCTAGATCCGTTCTGGCACCCTGCCAGAGGGGGGAATCCCTCTCCGATGGCCATCTTCGTCATCTCGGTGCTCTCCATGACGAGGAGGGAGTAGTCCACCCTCGGGGTTGAGGGTATGTACCAGTAGCTATGTGTTTGATCTCTCTCTCTCTCGTGTTCTTGAGGTGGCACGATCTTGATGTATCACGAGCTTTGCTATTATATTTGGATCTTATGATGTTTCTCCCCCTCTACTCTCTTGTGATGAATTGAGTTTTCCTGTTGAAGTTATCTTATTGGATTGAGTCTCTAAGGATTTGAGAACACTTGATGTATGTCTTGCATGTGCTTATCTGTGGTCACAATGGGATATCACGTGATCCACCTGATTTATGTTTTGGTGATCAACTTGCGAGTTCCATGACCTCGTGAACTTATGCATAGGGATTGGCACATGTTTTCGTCTTGACTCTCTGGTAGAAACTTTGGGGCACTCTTTGAAGTACTTTGTGTTGGTTGAATAGATGAATCTGAGATTGTGTGATGCATATCGTATAATCATACCCACGGATACTTGAGGTGACATTGGAGTATCTAGGTGCCATTATGGTTTTGGTTGATTTCTGTCTTAAGGTGTTATTCTAGTACAAACTCTATGATAGATTGAACGGAAAGAATAGCTTCATGTTATTTTACTACGGACTCTTGAATAGATCGATCAGAAAGGATAACTTTGAGGTGGTTTTGTACCCTACCATAATCTCTTCGTTTGTTCTACGCTATTAGTGACTTTGGAGTGACTCTTTGTTGCATGTTGAGGGATAGTTATATGATCCAATTATGTTATTATTGTTGAGAGAACTTGCACTAGTGAAATTATGAACCCTAGGCCTTGTTTCAAAGCATTGCAATACCGTTCGTGCTCACTTTTATCATTAGTTACCTTGCTGTTTTTATATTTTCAAATTACAAAAACCATTATCTACTATCCATATTGCACTTGTATCACCATCTCTTCGCCGAACTAGTGCACCTATACAATTTACCATTGTATTGGGTGTGTTGGGGACACAAAAGACTCTTTGTTATTTGGTTGCAGGGTTGCTTGAGAGAGACCATCTTCATCCTACGCCTCCCATGGATTGATAAACCTTAGATCATCCACTTGAGGGAAATTTGCTACTGTCCTACAAACCTCTGCACTTGGAGGCCCAACAACGTCTACAAGAAGAAGGTTGTGTAGTAGACATCAAGCTCTTTTCTGGCGTCGTTGCCGGGGAGGCTAGTGCTTGAAGGTATATCTTTAGATCTTGCAATCAAATCTTTTTGTTTCCTGTTTTGGCACTAGTTTAGTTTATAAAAGAAAACTACAAAAAAATGGAATTGAGTTTGCCTCATACGCTTCATATTTTTAATATCTTTTGTGAGAATGATGGAAAGGAAAAGTGTTCTCAAACGATAGAAGAAGAAGTCTATAAAATGTTTGGCACTAAATCTTTGAATGATGAGTAGGATTGCAATGTTGTTAGTATGAACTCCTTGAATATCCATAGTACTAATGATGATTGCACTAGTCATGATGAAAATATCTCTTATAAGCATGTCGATTTTTGTGGAGTGCATAGAGTTTGCAAGTACAAACCAAATAGGGAAGATAGATTTTGCAAGAGGCACAAGTATTTGTAAACTAAATGGTTGCAAGAAAGGCTAGATGTTTGTGCTGAAAATTTAAACTCTCTTAGCCGTACTTGTGAACTTTGCAATGAACGTGATCATTTCAGTACCCAATCCAAATTGTTTCATGATCGTATCGTGTCTAAAAATTGTGATGACTTGATTTCCCTTGCACATCATAATGAAATTAGTTTTCTTTTGGGTTATGAAGAAATGAAACGTCAAACTAAGCATATTCCAGAATATAACCTTGAGAAATTCCTCGATATTGATCTATAAGAAATTTATATGTATTGTGCGGTGAATTGCATTGAAAATCCTTATATTGCCAATTACATAAAGAAAAGAAAACAAATAGAAGATGAAGAGAATACTAATGAAAGGGAAGAGAGTTCCCAATATTCTCCTATTATTTCTTATGATGAATGAGGTAACACGGAGGAGCCTTCTATTCAACCAATCTCATTAATAAGGAGCTTCAAAAGGAGGATTGAACCCACACATGATGTGAAGAAGAAAAAGAAAACATGGAGAAGTAAAGGTAGAAAGGTATCTCTCCCAAATGATGTTGCTCCTATTTCTCATTGTGATGATGATAATTGCTATACTATTGGTGCTATCCATACTATTAATGATGAGAGTGATTATGCTTATGATATGAAAAGGCCCAAGCTTGGGGATGCTATGTTTGATGAAGATGATGTTTTTGAGAATATATTTGCTGCAATTAATGTTTGTCCCAAGCTTGGGGATGCTACGTTTAATGAAGATGATATTTTTAGTCTCCCAAGTTTTGATATGGAAATTTATAATGATGATAGCATGCCACCTACTTATGATGATTATATTGATGAAAGTGGGTTTGGAAGAATGTCAACTTTAGGAAGTAATGATCCCACTATTTTGGAGGATGTTGAATATTATTATGATAATTATGAAAGTGGATTTGGAGAGCTCATGACTTTATTTAGTGATGATTCCACTATCCTGGAAGAGGTTTCAATCGATTATGATGAGAACAAAGTTGCTACTTATGATAATTATTGTGATGATACATATGCTATAAAAAGTAGTGATGATTATATTTATAAAACTTGTCATGATTATGATTACCCTTTTTTTGAACATTACTCTTTTAATGTGGAAACAATTTATAGTATTCGAGTCTCTTATGATACTCCCACTATTCCGATTGAGAAGAATTTTGCTTATGTAGAGAGTAGTAAATTTTCTATGCTTGTAGATCATGAAAAGAATGTTGTAAGTGCATCTAGTGCCCCTTAGTGATTTTGGTGTATTGAAGACTTATAGGTTAAGGGACTAATGTGTTACTGAGTGTACACAAATCTATAAGTCTATGAGGAGTTTTATATTTACAGAGAAAGTCGACCCCTAAAAATGAAGTTCTTCGACTGAAGACTTTGGATTTCTGAAAACTTTCTGAAGACTTTGAAAGTGAAGAAATTGGTGTGATCTTGAAGACTTGGCATTCATTTGAGGAACATGAAGCATGAAGACTTTTGTTTTCTTAGTTTCATTATCTCTTTCTTGAGTCTTAGGAAACACTGTACTGTTAAAGGGGGTCGAGGAAATACTAAGGAAAAATTTCCATGTGATGCTCAACTCAAAATCCTACACCTACCAATCCCTTTGAGTGAAGCCATTGGAAATCTCATACAGTTCAGTCATATTCTTCAGTGACACAGACGAAGTTCTTCTGGTCTCTGAGGAATTTGTCCTGACTGAGGAGTTAGGAATTCGCCAGTGCGGATTGCCTACACAGTGAGGAACATGACAGCCCTGAGGATTTTGCTACTCAAAATTCCGACCGTTGCTGTGCTATGCGCCAGCTGTCCCAAAATATCTACCCACCTAACGGTCATATCATTGAAGGGCATTTATGTCTTATCATGTCGGGCTACTCCCTAGGCTATAAATAGCCGCCCCCTACAACCACTAGCTGGTTGGCTGCTCCAAGAGAAACTGACACTTGTCATTTGAGAGCATCCCATCCTCCAAGGACTTTGAGCGAAAATCATCAATTGAGGAAAATCCAAACCGAAACACCTACAAACCCAAAGTGATTGAGCATCAGTGAAGAGATTGATCCTGCGTGGATCCAACGCTTGTTACCTTTGAAGACTGTGCTTCTTCCAGATGGTTAGGCGTCAAGGTCTAGAGCATCCAAGAGGAATTGTGGATCGCCGAGTGACCAAGTTTGTGAAGGTTCGGAAGTCACCTGAAGACTTACCAAGAGTGATTGGGCGAGGTCTGTTTGACCTTAGCTCAAGGAGAATACGATGAGGATTGTGTGTTCGGGACTGTGTGTCCTCAGGTTTAAATACCTAGCCGCTCCAACTAGACGTACAACTGAGACAGCAGTTGGAACTGGTCTACCAAATCATTGTCTTCACCAAGCTTACTGGTTCTATTTCCTCAACTCTTTCATTTCCTCATAATTGTGTTGAGTGCTTGTTCATATCTGTGCTTGAAGACTTTGACTGAAGACTTTCTCAAATTCCTCAGTTCAATTTCTTCAGTCTGATTGTCTTCATGATGTGTTATCCTGTGTTTACGCATTCTGTACTCTGTGCTTGTCTTCATTTCATCATGATGACTATGCTTGTGCTCTGTTATGTTTACTTTTGAGTACTTATTCCACTGCCAGTAGTTCTTCGCTAAGAAATTTCCTCACCTGCAAATTCCTCAGTGAAGAATTTATAAAAATCGCCTATTCACCCCCCTCTAGTCGATATAACGCACTTTCAATTGGTATCAGACCAAGGTACTCCCTTGTTCTGTGTGATTTTGGTTTAACCGCCTGGAGTTTTAGTTATGTCGACTGTAGGTATGATCAAGGTCTCTGCTGGGTGTCCTACCTTCGATGGGACGGACTACCCCTACTGGAAGAATACGATGCGAATGCATCTTGAGGAAATTGATAACGATCTCTGGTATGTTGTGGAGAATGATATTCCCTCAGTCTCACCGTCTCTGAATGATGCTGATGTGAAGAGATTCAAGCAACTCGATTCTCAAGCGAAGAATATCATATGAGGCCATCTGAGCAAAGGACAATATGGAAGAGTGAGTGCTTTGGAAACTGCTAAGCTTATCTGGGATAGGCTGTCCAAGGTGAATGAAGGAGTCTCAACACAGCGTGACTCTCGAGTTGATGTTCTTCGCAATCTCTTCAACCGCTTCAAAAGACTCGACAATCAAAATGTTTAATAAACCTTCGATCGCCTCACTGACATCTCAAATGAGCTTCAAGAACTTGGTGCCACTAACATCACCGACCATGAGGTGGTGAAGAAATTGCTGAGATTGCTTGATTCCTCATTTGACACTGTATCATTGTTGATACAAGAACGTGCTGATTACAAGTCACTTGATCCCGCTGACATCCTCGAGAGGCTAAATACTCATGAGTTCCAGCTTGCGGAAAAGTGAGATCTCTATGGTTCGAGCTATGGCAGATCACACGCACTGAAGGCCAAGGCAGTATCTGAGTCCGAAGTTGAAGACTCAGGTAGCAGCCTTGGTGATCCTCAAGAACTAAGCCATGAGCTAGCACTCCTCGTGAAGAAATTCCAGAAGTTCTCAAGACGTGGTCACTTTGGAAGACCCTCAAGGAGCAATGATTCCTCATCCAGCGACTACAAGAAGAGGCTTTGTCACAAATGCAAGAAACCTGGACATTACATTCAAGATTGTCCTCAGTGGGAAAAGGAATGAAAGAAGAAAAAATACAAGGATTACAGTTCTGATGATGTGAAGAAAAAGAAGAAATCCTCAAAATCTTCATCATCAAGATCCTCAAAGTCTTCATATCACAAGAAGAGCAGCTCCAAGAAGGCTAGGGCATTCATTGGCAAGGAAATGGACTCTGAGGATGAATCTGAAGAAAATGAGGAAGAGGAGGCATCTGAGGAGTCCGAATCCGGTGTGGCGAGCCTAGCCCTCGCTACTGCATTCGTCAGCAAGTCTATCTTCAACACTGAAAAAATGACCTTACCAACAAGGCTGATGAAGGCAATGATGACTACGCTCCCACCTATTGCTTCATGGCAAAGGGTGCCAAGGTACTCAAATATACCTCCTCTGAATCAAGTGAGAATGAATCGGATGAAAACCTCAAGCCCAGCTATTCTAAACTTGCTAAGATTGCTGTAAAACAACAAAGGGCTTTTGAAAAGGTTCAAAACATGCTAGACAAAAGTGATGATATGTTGGGTGAGGAAATGGATCGCTCTAAAGCCTTGACTGAAAATCTTCAGAGACTTCAGCCTAGGTTTGACAACCTTCAAGGTCATCATAACACTCTCTTATCTGATCATGAGAAGCTTTCTTATGAATTTCTTCAAGGAAAGCAAGACCTTGAGAAGCTAAAAGTGAGTTATGAAGATCTTCAGAACGAGCGTGATTCATTACTTGCTCAACAAATCAGCGCTTCTCAGGAAGAATTTGTTCCTCCATGCTTGAAGTGCATTGAACGCGAATCTGCTAATTCTTCACCTGAATGTTCAAATGCTGTTAATGTTTCAAATTCTTCATCTACCTCTGCTATCACTAATTCCTCATTTGAGGACACTACTAGTATCAATGACGATGCAGGGCTTAAGGAATTGTACATGACAGGCATGTACAAAAGCCTCAAAGGGCATCAGACTCTTTGTGATGTGCTTAAAAAGCAGATCCTCAATAGGAACCCTAGGAAAGAGGGTATTGCCTTTGAGAGGAAACTCAATGCTGATGGTACATATTGGAAGCCTGAGCAGTACCCCAAAACCTCATGGGTTGCTGCAAAGGGACCTCCAGTTGATCCATCTAACTTATCTGGATTTGCATGTGAATCTCCTCTTTCTGATGATGAGTCATTTGACTCCAACTATAAACTGTTCAAAAATCAGGATGGTGAAGTATTTGCTAGATATGTTGGCACTAACTGCTGGAATGGTCCCCCTATGAAGAAAATCTGGGTTCCCAAAAGGTGCCTTGAATGTCTTTAGGTGAATGTCCTCAGGACACCACCTGTGAAGAATAGAAACCCTAGATCAAATTCTTCATATGGACCAAATTCCTCAAAAGGATCAAAGTCCTCACGTGAATATCATCGTGCTAACAACTCTGTTTCGCAGGGAAGAGCTAAGGGCTATGAATATGAGCATTATTCTTCTAATCATCATGTTCATAAGTCCTCGAAGAATTTCTCTGCTTATTCATATGCTTATCCTAACTCCTCTTATGTGAAACGAAATGGACTGGCTTATATGCCACCTTTCTCGTATGGAGCTCGCAGAGTGATGAACTCTTTGCCACTCCTTTAGATGTGGGTGGTGAAGAAAAAGAACTAATCTCTTCTGCAGGGTCAGGTCTCCAGACGTACGTAATCGTCTGAAGAATTTGCTGGAGACCTGAATATGCCTGATAGGACGCAGGCTAACCATGAAGAAATGAACTTCCATTTCTCACGTCCTCATATTGTTTTATTTGTTCTATTGCTTGATTAAATTGACCTGATGAATTGATGTCATATTCTTCACAGATGAAGTATATGAGTTCGTAAGCAGCACTAATTCATCTGCAGGATGATCAACCCAAAGCCACTGAGTGGGTCCTCGATAGTGGATGTACAAATCACAAGACTGGTGACAATAATCTATTGATGGATGCTCCATTATCTCCGTCGCATCTGAAGCATATCATCTTTGCTGACAAAGGCAAAAGTCAGGTATTGGGTCTAGGTAAGGTTGCGATCACAGAGGATCAACACATGGACAAAGTCATGCTTGTCGAGTCCTTAGGATACAACCTCATGTCTGTCTCAATGCTTTGCGATCTTGATATGGTTGTTGTCTTTGGAAAGTACCGTTGTGTTGTGGTTATGGAAGCTGACAATTCCAAAGTCTTCGAAGGCTTTAGGAGAGGAGACATGTATATTGTTGATTTTTCTACAGGACCACAACCAGCCGTGTGCCTACTTGCAAAAGCTTCAGAAGGATGGCTCTGGCATCGACGACTTGGTCATGCAGGCATGAGGAATTTGCACACGCTTGCGAAGAAGAAGCATGTCATTGGCATAGTGAATGTCAAATTCCTCAAGGATCACCTATGCGGAGCCTGTGAAGCTGGGAAGATGACAAAGGCTAAGCATCCATCGAAGACTATCATGACCACCACTCGTCCATTTGAATTGCTTCACATGGATCTCTTCGGTCCTAACCATTATTCTGCAGTTTCAAATGATGCATCTCAATATGGATTTGTTATTGTTGATGATTACTCTCGATACACATGGGTACACATTGTTACTTACAAACATGAAGTGCAGGAAGTTTTCAAACGATTTTCCTCGAGGGCTTCAACCAACTTTGGTGTGAAGATCAAGCACATCAAAAGTGACAATGGAACTGAGTTCAAGAATTCTGGTCTTGATAACTATCTTGATGAACTTGGTATTACTCATGAGTTATCATCTCCTTATACTCCTCAGCAGAACGGCATCGTGGAGCGCAAGAACAAGACTCTTGCTGAGATGGCTCGCACTATGCTTGATGAATACAAAACGCCTCGTCGTTTCTAGATTGAGGCAATTGATACTGCATGCCACATCATCAACAGAGTATATCTTCACAAATTCTTCAAGAAGACTGCCTATGAACTCCTCACTAATAATAAACACAATGTAGGTTATTTCAAAGTCTTCGGTGCTAAATGTTGGATTGGAGATCCTCATCACAACTCAAAATTTGCACCTAAAGCACATGAAGGTTTTATGCTTGGTTACGGAAAGGACTCGCACACCTACAGAGTCTTCAACAACGTTCTTCACAAGGTTGTTGAAACTGTAGATGTGCGGTTCGATGAAACTAATGGCTCGCAAAGAGAGCACCTACCTACTGTGATAGATGAACCAGCACCTGAGGAAACTATCAAGTTCAAGGCTACTGAGGATGTCATTCCTACTGAAGAATATGCTGAAGAATTCATTCCAGAACATGAAGAACGTCGAGCTAATGCACCTGAAGAAAATACTGAAGAAAATGCTGATCAAATTCCTCGACGACAACCAACTCATCCTCGCGTTGCAAAAGAAGTGCAAGTTGAAAAGATCATCAATGACATTAAAGCCAGGTCCTGTCACACGCTCAAAAGCTTCACATTTATCTAACTTTTGTGGGCACTATGCTTTTGTCTCTATCACAGAGCCCGCTAAGGTAGATGAAGCATTCCTGGAGCCTGAGTGGATTCAGGCCATGCAAAAAGAATTACATCAGTTCGAACTCAACAACGTCTGGGAACTGGTCAAACGTCCAGATCCTCACAAACACAATATCATTGGCACAAAGTGGATCTACCGCAACAAGCAAGATGAAAATGGCCTTGTGGTGAGGAATAAGGAACGGCTTGTAGCTCAAGGCTACACACAGGTTGAAGAAATTGATTTGGATGAAACTTTTGCACCTGTTGCTAGACTTGAGTCTATTCGCATATTACTTTCTTATGCTAACCATCATTATATCAATCTATATCAAATGGATGTGAAAAGTGCATTCCTCAATTGTAAGCTTGAGGAAGAAGTATATGTTGCTCAACCCCCAAGTTTTGAAGAACCAAAGAATCCTGACTAAGTCTTCAGACTCAACAAAGCCCTCTATGGCCTCAAGCAGGCCCCTCGTGTGTGGTATGATACTTTGAAAGAATTCCTCATGAAGAAAGGCTTCAAACCCGGTTCACTCGACCCTACTCTTTTCACTAAATCTTATGATGGTGAATTGTTTGTGTGCCAAATATATGTTGATGATATTGTCTTTGGCTGTACTGACCAACGTTATAGTGATGAATTTGCCTATATGATGAGTGAAGAATATCAAATGTCTATGATGGGAGAGTTGAAATTCTTCTTAGGTCTTCAAATTCGTCAACAACGCAATGGCATACTCATATCTCAGGAGAAATACCTCAAGGATGTACTGAGGAAATTCGGCATTGTAAGATTGCAAAGGCGTCAAAATTCCTATGCCCACAAATGGCCATCTGTGCACTGATGAAAATGGTATCGACTTCGATCATAAGGTATACCGCTCCATGATTGGTTCTTTATTGTACTTATGTGAGTCTAGGCCAGATATAATGCTTAGTGTTTGCATGTGTGCCCGATTTCAAGCTACACCGAAGGAATCACACCATAAGGCTGTGAAGCATATTCTTCGATATCTAGTTCACACACCAACACTTGGATTATGGTACCCCAAGGGCTCGACTTTTGATCTCATTGGATATTCTGACTCTGACTATGCTGGTGATCGTGTGGACCGCAAGTCAACATCTGGTACATGTCATTTCCTCGGACGATCTTTGGTCTGTTTGTCCTCGAAGAAGGAGAACTGCGTATCACTATCTACTGCTGAAGCTGAGTACATTGCCGCTGGTTCTTGCTGTGCTCAATTGCTATGGATGAAGCAAACTCTCAAGGACTACGGCGTCAACATGAAGAATGTGCCTATCTTCTGTGACAATGAGAGTGCCATCAAGATTGCTCACAACCCAGTTCAGCACTCGAAAACAGAGCACATTCAGATTCATCATCATTTTCTTCGTGATCATGTGTTGAAGGGCGACATTTCTATTGAGCATGTGAAGACTGAAGAACAGCTAACCGATATCTTCACAAAGCCCTTGGATGAGAAGAGATTTAGCAAGTTGCAGTATGATCTAAATATCCTAGAATCTTCAAATGTTCTTTGAAAAGGACACTCATCCTAACACTTATGCAAAATTGATGACTTAGATGTGGAACACATGAAGAAACGTTTTTCTTCAATCAATGAAGAATAACACTGTAAGTGTGAAGAAACTAATGAAGAATTTGATTCTCAGAACCCTACGACAATTGTACGCGATGTCTGAAATCATCATTCTTATACGGTGGGTCACGCCACCACCAAAAGTTGAAATTCCTCAGTTGTTCAAATTCTTCAACTTTGCATTGTCTTCACTGTTTCTATTGTTTCTTCTTCATTATACATATATATATGAGTTTATGTCCTCTACAGCATTCACTTATGGCTACTTCTTCAAGTTGGTTTTTCTGCTAAGTGAATGTGATCGGACCCTTCCCCCTCTATGATATACTCAACCCAATCTGTTCACAAATTCTTCATGTGCGTTCTATTTGAAACTCATTCAAAATCTTCACTGTGTCCTTGTCAGTTGAAGGAATTGCGAATGGAACTTTAAAACATATCTTATCCAAATTTTCGGCATTGCCGCTCAAACCGTTCCGCATCCCATGATATACTTATCTATTCACCCACGATCTAACACGATCTCCACTTCTTAGTACATGGGTGACACATGTCATGCGAATGAGAAGGGTCGGGGGCACGTTCGTCCAAATTCTTCGGGCGAAAGGTTTTTCACCGTGGCTATAAATACCCCTCTTCCCCTTCCTCACTTCCTTTACTCCGCTTGACCTCTCTCCAGCTCGAGCTTCTCAAACCCTAGCGTCGCCGCTACTTCATCGTTGCCGGTGAGGAAGAGCTTCACTGCCTCGACCTCGTCACCGCCGTACTCGCGCCGGCCGCGGAAATCATCACTCCTCCGCCGCCGTAGCTGTCTTCCTTCGCCAAGTTAGGGCGTGGAAGATCCGCACTGACGAACTTCACATCTCCACACTCCAGTTCATCGTGTTCTTCATTCAAGGTAATTAAAAGTTACTTTTACTGCCCTCGTTGATTCGAATGATTATCTACAAAGTCTTCAAATGTGTTTTTCTTCATATCTTCACACACTAAAACACCTCACATATCATCTGTTCTTGATTCGTTTCTCTAAGCTATGTTTTTCTTCAAGATTCCTCAAATGTGTGGATTTTCGATCTATACTTCTCTGGAACCTAAGACAAAGAACACTTAGTGAAATTCTTCAAGACTCATCTGGTCAAATTCCTCAAACTTGTTATTTTTACAAAACCTTTTGAGAATGCATATGACCTCTCCAAATTCCTCGCAACTATACTCTGTTCACAGGTACTCATGTCCGCTGCTGAATCAATAGGTTCTCATCAACTTAACTCATTTGCAGCGTTCCTCGAAGAAAAGTTGCATACTTCTTCAGAGAATTCCATTGTTCAAATACCTCAACTGAAGAAAATGGCTGATAGAAAGAAGCCACAAAAGGGAGGAAAGAGGCCTGAGGTCAACACAGCGTTTGAAATCCCTGATGACATCTATGCTGGGTACTGCACACCTCCTGAGGAAGACAAAAATCAGCGCAAGGTGCGCATACAGAGGATAGAGAGGAGATGGGCTAGAGAGTGGAAGGAGTACAGATATGTCACTCCCAAATACATGAAGAAATTTGCACTCAATCCTCCATGCCCAAGACCTCCATTGGCACATGGCCAAATAGCTGATCCCACCAGCCTCAAGCGTGGTGAGGATTATCCTGATGAATGGGCCAAGCGCCAGACCAAGTTGGCTAGACAAGCCAGAGAAGTTGTGAGGAAATTCAATGAAGACTCTGCTGCTGCCGCTGAGGCCTCTGTCAAGCCTAAGAAGGCCATGTCAAAGAAGCCTGCGCACAAGCCAAGTGCTTTGCCTTCAGTGCCCTCAAGGCCCAGTTCCTCAGCAGTGCCCTCACGGCCAGAATCTTCAAAGCCCTCAAGGCCAACTCATCATGCTGCTCCTGCTCCTCCCAAATCCTCAGCCCCTCCAAAGTCCTCAGCTGCTCTGACAAAGTCCTCTGCACCTGTGCATCTTGCCACGTGCCAAAGGACCACAGGCGTCTCAATTGCCTCAGGAGCTTCAGCTAGTTCCTCAGCTGCACCCGATTCTTCAATGGGACTCTCTCTAGTGAAGACAAAGGCCACTGCTGGATGAGATCCTCGCCCCAATCCTCAGAAGAAGCAGGTCGCCTTCCAAGTGCCGTTTGAAGAAGATGAGGTTGATGATGAAGAACTTGCTGAAATCATCAAAGATAGGCAAGTCAGGGCCGCTAGAGCCAAAGGCACAAATGTGCCACTGCTTTTGGATCCAAAGTTGATCCTCGAATACATTGATGTTTGGCACAAGGACCCCAACACTCCCATGCCTGACTTCAAGCTGATTCCTGGCCAAAGTCACATGCTGACCCACTTCATACGAGAAGAAAAATGGAAATATGAGAAGGCCAGGCAGATCAAGAAAGCGCAGTACAAGAAGGAGCGCTATCTGAAGAAAAACGTTGTCTCTATGACAACTAAAGAACTTGTCACTATTCAAACTGAGATCAAGAAACTCAGTGATGAATTTGACGCATACCGTGCTGATTGGCTTGGAGCCAAGGTTCGCTTTGTGAAACTTGCTGATAACTTCACCTCAAATGTTGCAGCCCCAACGCAATAGGAAATTCCTCAGGCTGAAGCATCTGCTCAGCCGACTGAAGAATATGCCAGCACCGTTGATGACTTTCAGGCTGCCAAAGAAAATGTGAGTTCCAGGGCTGATGACTGCATTCCAGCTACTGAACAAATTGCCAGGGCATCCACTAGTGTTGCGCCTGAAGAAAAGGAAGAAGTCAGGGCAACTGCATCAGTTGTGCCCGAAGAAAATCAATCAGAGTCCTCTGCTCCTCCTGCGCCTACACCAACTCCGATCCTTCCATCTGCATCAGATGTGAAGAAGACCAAGGCTGCAGAGCATGCAACTGTGAAGAAAAGGAAAGCATCAGCTACTTCAGATTCTTCAGGTCCGAAGAAAATGAAGTCTATGACAAGTTCGTTCGAAAATCCCATTGATGATGTTCCGATCTCTACCATGCAATCAAAGGACCTTATTCCTTTTGATGAAGAATATGTGATCCCTAGCGGATCTGGTGAAGAAAATCCTTCTGCTGCTTCGTCAGAGCAGATGGATGAAGAGATTGAAGCGGATCAAATTCCTTCAACACCAGTTATTTCCTCGCCTATGCCTCAGTTCACTGCTGAAGAGGCTGGCGTTGAAGAAATGGAAGATGAATATGTGTACGTTGGCTGCTCCACACCAGTGATGAATGATGAATTCTGGGAAAGTCAGCATCCCAGCTCTCCAATGTTCACACCTTACCACAAATACCTTGTCCAAATTGTTCAAATGGGCTCTGAAGAAACTCACCGAACTTCATCTGTATGAGAAGAAATTCCAGCCACTAGTGCTGAAGAAACTGTTACTACTGAACATCTGAAGACACAGACTGCCACTGAAGAGGAACCAGAAATTCCTCAGCCTGAAGAAGTTGATATTGTGATTATTGAGGTTGTGATGCAACTCACTGACACTCCTCTACCCAAGCCAAAGGATCCATTCTCCAGGAAACAAAAATTCAAGGCTGATGAGTTCTTCGGCGAGCACGTATTCTTCACAGACTACAACCCCTATGACTCTGCACGCATTAGGAAGAGGCGTTTCTGCACTGCCAGCCAGGCTAATTTCTATTCCTCAGTGTTGTTCTACAAAAAAAAATCTTCTAGCATGAGCACATTCCTCACATGGATATGGAGTCTCTGTCGTGCTTCATGCCAGTCCTCGGTGTTCTTCATGATGCTGGACTGTTAAATTCCATGCGACGCTGCACATCACAAGAGATTCTGAAGATGTGAATTCATGGGTGCTGGACTGGATGTCTGAAAACACTCACTACACGGCACTAGCTACTAAATTTCTTTGTGCCTTACCACTCAGTCCTCCCCTTGAAGCTGCTCGTTGCGCCTACAGTGAACCCGAGCTTACAAATCACTACATGCAAGTTCTGATGAAGCCTTTGAAGCCAGGTCAGGCCCCACGAACCAAATTCCTTGTGAAGGAATTACTATATGTGCCCAGGACTGTCTATCACATTCTGACGAGGACAATGAGTCCCATCAAAGGCCACGACTCATCATATGAGGAAATTGTTGGCATCATGAAGAATCTAGTATTCAATATCGTTCATGACATTCCTGTCAATTACCACGATTTCTTCATGAGGACTCTGGCAAATGTTGCACTTTCTCTGTTTGAGCTGAAGCCTTATGCACCCTGGATCATGAGATTCCTCAAGACAAGGACTTCCCTCAACTACAAAGCTGATTTTCAGAATCACCTCAGCTACTTGCCCCTGATTGAAGTCCTCAAGCGGACCTATTCCCCAGTTGATGAAAAGGGCAAGGCACCAGCTGTTATAGATGAAGGCATTCGTCCATTGGATGGTCAGTTTCGCAAAGCTGCATCTTATTCCACCAATGATGACTCTGCCACACATGACTCTGCCAATGCACCCAAGTCTACTCCTCAAGCCACTACTCATCGTGTGATGACTGACCGTGAGCTTCTGCTTAGTCTTCACCAGAAGGTGGATCGAAACCATAAATGGGTTAAGCGTCAGTTTGGTTCATTTCTTCACAACATGATTGCTACACACAATGCAGTGAAGAAAAACCATTACTACCTCCATGAAGTTTTCGGTCTCACCTGGGCCATTCTGTCACATCTGTATGGTGAAGAAGATATCAAGAACATGGGTCTCAAGGAAGATTTTGACTGGTCTGCACCTCCACCGAAGAAATTCAAGAAGGTCAAGGTTCCTTCTTTGGTGGCCAGCTCATATTCTTCATCGCGCGACACCGATGAGCATGAAGACTTCAACGACACTGCAGCAGGCCCTTCCACGACAAACGATCCCAACAACGCTAGCGCTCCTTCATCAACTTGATATTCTTCAGGGGCGTTAGTCCTCATTTTCGATCGTTTTGGTCATTTGAGGACAAAGGGGGAGAATTTTGAGTTAGTCTTCAAGCAGGTCTGTCTATATGGGTGTTTTTTTGCTAAGTTACAACTCTCGTTCTTCTAAAACTTTATTGGATCGAGTTGTAAACTTAAACCCGATGGTGCTCTGATACTCTTGATGCCTTTTTTCTGCATGCTTATTCCTCATATATGTTAATGCACACATGCTGAATTACATCAGTCACCATATTTCATCATGCATTTCAAATTCTTCATTTTGATATACCAAATGCGTGTATGAATTACAAGATATAGGGGGAGATCTCCATGATTCTACTCTTCAAGTGTGCAATGCTTCAAAATCAAATTCCTCACCATGCACATATTCGGGGGGAATTCTCCTATATCTTGCAATCAAATTCCTCAATATCAGTATTTACACTTCATATGTTTACCCCCATTGAAAACTTAACCTATATTGTCATCAATCACCAAAAAGCGGGAGATTGTAAGTGCATGTAGTGCCCCTTAGTGATTTTGGTGTATTGAAGACTTATAGGATAAGGGACTAATGTGTTATTGAGTGTACACAGATCTATAAGTTTATGAGGAGTTTGGTATTTATAGAGAAAGTCGACCCCTAAAAATGAAGTTCTTCGACTGAAGACTTTGGATTTCTGAAGACTTTATGAAGACTTTGAAAGTGAACAAATTGGTGTGATCTTGAAGACTTGGCATTCATTTGCGGAACATGAAGCGTGAAGACTTTTGTTTTCTTAGTTTCATTATCTCTTTCTTGAGTCTTAGGAAACACCGTACTGTTAAAGGGGGTCGAGGAAATATTAAGGAAAAATTTCCATGTGATGCTCAACTCAAAATCCTACACCTACCAATCCCTTCGAGTGAAGCCATTGGAAATCTCATACAGTTCAGTCATATTCTTCAATGACAGAGACGAAGTTCTTCTGGTCTCTGAGGAATTTGTCCTGACTGAGGAGTTAGGAATTCGCCAGTGCGGATTGCCTACACAGTGAGGAACATGATAGCCCTGAGGATTTTTATACTAAAAATTCCGACCGTTGCTGTGCTATGCGCCAGCTGTCCCAAAATATCTACCCACCTAACTGTCATATCATTGAAGGGCATTTATGTCTTATCATGTCGGGCTTCTCCCTAGGCTATAAATAGCCGCCCGTTACAACCACTAGCTGGTTGGCTGCTCCAAGAGAAACTGACACTTGTCATTTGAGAGCATCCCATCCTCCGAGGACTTCGAAAATCATCAAGTGAGGAAAATCCAAACCCAAACACCAACAAACCCAAAGTGATTGAGCATCATTTAAGAGATTGATCCTGCGTGGATCCGACGCTTGTTACCTTTGAAGATTGTGCTTCTTCCAGACGGTTAGGCGTCAAGGTCTAGAGCATCCAAGAGGAATTGTGGATCGCCGAGTGACCAACTTTGTGAAGGTTCAGAAGTCACCTGAAGACTTACCACGAGTGATTGGGCGAGGTCTGTGTGACCTTAGCTCAAGGAGAATACGGTGAGGACTGTGTGTCCGGGACTGGGTGTCCTCAAGTTTAAATACCTAGCCGCTCCAACCAGATGTACAACTGAGACAACAGTTGGAACTGGTCTACCAAATCATTGTCTTCACCAAGCTTACTGGTTCTATGTCCTCAACTCTTTCATTTCCTCATAACTGTGTTGAGTGCTTGTCCATATCTGTGCTTGAAGACTTTGACTGAAGACTTTCTCAAATTCCTCAGTTCAGTTTCTTCAGTCTGTTTGTCTTCATAATGTGTTATCCTGTGTTTACGCATTCTGTACTCTGTTCTTGTCTTAATTTCATCATGATGACTATGCTTGTGCTCTGTTATGTTTACTTTTGAGTACTTATTCCACTGCTAGTAGTTCTTCGCTAAGGAATTTCCTCACCTGCTAATTCCTCAGTGAAGAATTCATAAAAATCGCCTATTCACCCCCTCTAGTCGATATAACGCACTTTCAAATGCTTTAGGTGCTGGTTATATTGTTTAATTCATTCATGATGCCACTGAAAATTATTATGAGGGGGGAATATATGCTTGTAGGAATTGCAATAATATCAAGTTTCCTCTCTATGTTCTTAATGTTTTGAAGTTATGCTTGTTTTGCCTTCCTATGCTAGTTGATTATTGTTCCTATAAGTTGTTTTCTCACAAAATCCCTATGCATAGGAAGTGGGTTAGACTTAAATTTTCTAGTCATATCCTTCATGATGCTCTCTTTATGTTTCAATTCTGACCTTTTAGGTGAGCATCATTGAAATCATCATGCCTAGCTAGGGTCGTTAAACATTAGCGCTTGTTGGGAGGCAACCCAATTTTATTTTTGTTCCTTGATTTTTGCTCCTGTTTAGAAATAATTAATATATCTAGCCTCTGGTTAAATGTGGTTTTATGTTTTAGTTAGTGTTTGTGCCAAGTAGAACCTTTGGGAAGACTTGGGGAAAGTCTTTGCGATCTTGCTGTAAAAAACAGAAACTTTAGCGCTCACAAGATTGGCTGCTATGTTTTACTGGAGAGTGATACTTAGTTGTTTCTTTTTTAAGATGATTAATATATAAATTCCTCACGTCCAGCAATTTATTTTAGAATTTTTGGGGTTCCAGAAGTATACGTTTCGTCCAGATTACTACAGACTGTTCTGTTTTTGACAGATTCTGTTTTCTATGTGTTGTTTGCATGTTTTGATGAATCTATGAGTAGTATCGGAGGGTATGAACCATAGAGAAGTTGGAGTACAGTAGATATTACACCAATATGAATTTAGAATGAGTTAACAACAGTACCTAAGTGGTGATCTATTTTCTTATACTAACGGAGCTTACGAGTTTTCTGTTAAGTTTTGTGTTGTGAAGTTTTCAAGTTTTGGGTGAAGATTCGATGGACTATGGAATAAGGAGTGGCAAGAGCCTAAGCTTGGGCATGCCCAAGGCACCCCAAGGTAATATTCAAGGACAACCAAAATCCTAAGCTTGGAGATGCCCCGGAAGGCATCCCCTCTTTCGTCTTCGTTCATCAGTAACGTTACTTGGAGCTATATTTTTATTCACCACATGATATGTGTTTTTCTTGGAGCGTCATTTTATTTTATTTAGTTTTGCTTGCTGTTTGAATAAATACCAAGATCTGAAATTATTAAATGTTAGAGATTCTTCACATAATTGCATAATTATTCAACTACTCATTGATCTTCACTTATATTCTTTTAGAGCACGGTGGTGGTTTTATTCCATAGAAATAATTGATCTCTCATGCTTCACTTATATTATTTTGAGAGTCCTTTAGAACAGCATGGTAATTTGCTTTTGATATAATAAAAACTTTCATATAAGTGCATTGAATACTAAGAGAAGTTTGATACTTGATGATTGTTTTGAGATATGGAGATGGTGATATTAGAGTCATGCTAGTTGAGTAGTTGTGAATTTGAGAAATACTTGTGTTGAAGTTTGTGATTCCCGTAGCATGCACGTATGGTGAACCGTTATGTGATGAAGTCGGAGCATGATTTATTTTTTGATTGTCTTGCTTATGAGTGGCGGTCGGGGACGAGCAATGGTCTTTTCCTACCAATCTATCCCCCTAGGAGCATGCGCATAGTACTTTGTTTCAATAACTAATAGATTTTTGCAATAAGTATGTGAGTTCTTTATGACTAATGTTGAGTCCATGGATTATATGCACTCTCACCCTTCCACCATTGCTAGCCTCTCTAGTTCCGCGCAACTTTCGCCGGTACCATAAACCCACCATATACCTTCCTCAAAACAGTCACCATACCTACCTATTATGGCATTTCCATAGTCATTCCGAGATATATTTCCATGCAACTTTCCACCATTCCGTTATTATGACACGCTTCATCATTGTCATATTGATATGCATGATCATGTAGTGACATCGTATTTGTGGCAAAGCCACCGTTCATAATTCTTCATACATGTCACTCATGCATCATTGCACATCCCGGTACACCGTCGGAGGCATTCATATAGAGTCATATTTTGTTCTAAGTATCGAGTTGTAATTCTTGAGTTGTAAGTAAATTAAAATGTGATGATCATCATTATTAGAGCATTGTCCCAGTGAGGAAAGGATGATGGAGACTATGATTCCCCCACAAGTCGGGATGAGACTCCGGACGAAAAAAGACAAAAACAGAAAAAAA